>NW_019235196.1:0-56822 GCF_002742605.1 Olea europaea var. sylvestris
GAATATAATTTGAATAATCTTTTCGTTAGTAGGCTAGAATAATTCATGACATTGAGTTCAAATGGTCGCACATAATCTATCGATATTTTAATAAATTATTCATTCACTGATAAAATAATAACTGTTCTAAAGTAAGAATTTTTATCGGTCCCTATATTATTATTTTATAAAGATTTTATAGCATTGCAGTAATAATCAAATTTTTTTTTTTTTGAAAGAAATTAAAAATGGGAAAATCTGGTAACCGCAGATATTTGAGGCTACATTTTGACAAATACACACGTCTTAAAATTTGCATAAATCAGGTTTTCATGAAATAAAAATAAGATATTTTCAAGAAGATAAAGATTTTGTTTGGGAGAGATTTTTCCAAGTGAAAAATAAATTTTTGGAGAATGTTTGGTTTGAAATTAAGAAAAAATAATGAGTCATATGGACAATGTGGTTGAAAAGTTTGATGCATGACGGTGAGAATGTTACAATTTCGAATGCTGTTTGTTTGATTTTGTATCACGAGTGTAAAAATTTTTTGAAGTATAGTTGAAGATCTTCTGCTGACTTTTTCATTTAAGTTTATAAACCATTCACGCATCTGTCAAATTGTGACCAACATTTAATAAATTTTGTCGACCAGTTGAAGGTAATTTTAACAAATTTGATTGATTGTAATTTCCTGTTTTATTTTAAATAGCAATTGTCTCATATTGTGACCTTGATGTTAAGTTAAACGTGGATACAGATTGGTAGTTTAATGTTCAGTTTTATAATGTCACAAAATAAAATTGCTTCAGTGTTTTTTGTTTTTGTTTTTGTATAATATATTATGCTTCTCCCTATACGTGGCTATACATTTAACCATTGATGATGTCCTTTAAAAAAAAAAAAAAAGTTCATATAAAAAATATTAGTATGTTGTGAATGCTTTTGTTTCTATTATTTCAACACTTGTAGTATGTTGTGACTGCAATTTTGTGGTTATGACTCTTATTTCACGTTATGTAGCTATCTATTTAACTCGTAATTCTTGAAGAAAAAATTCTTATTATTTGTATAAGAAGATTATGACCTCTATTAGGTAGCTTTATATGCTCCAATTTCATGTATGTATCCACTCATATAATTTTCATGCTACTTAATATGACATGAAGATTATTATTATTATTATTGTTGTATCTTGAATATCTAAACTACCAACATTGGATCAACATTATTAGCCGTGCTTCCACTATCATCTGATTGTTTAAAGTGAACACTATTTGTGTAGTTGAAGATGAAAAATGACCACGAATTTTGTTCATATGACCTTCATTTATAGATACTTTGGACTTATATATAAAAAAAACTGCGGCCGTCAATTATGGCCTTTAACTGGTTACTAACGAAATGTTTGTGATGAATTTCACCAAAAATGCTGTATTGAAACAACTACCAGTTGCCTAGTGACAATTATTGTGTTGCTTTAAAATTCCATTGTGTGAATATTAATGCAATTAAGTTGTTTACCTGTAATAACAGTATTAGATAGCACGTTGTCCAATATTGTAAAGAATTTCAGTTTATTTGTAAACTAAATTTGCAATAAAAATCAACAACACACAATGAGAACAGAAAAATAACACAAGAAGACCAAGTTGTTGACCCAGTTCAGCCGTAAATAGGCCTAATTTGGGGGGCTCAGGGACAACCTGTTCCACTATGACAAAATCTACCTTCTAAGAGAGCAAGAGTACATCAATAACCACTCAGATCTTATAGTTTCAGTCACCGATCTAAAAGATTTCGTGAAACACACAAACACAAAGTCAACCAATCGTTTAGAAGTTTTACAGTACAAGATCAGCCACTCTCTCAGGCCTGATCATTAACCCAAAATATAAACTCCATAAACAGATCACAGAAAACATATACTAAGAGAAAATTTACAGACTCAAACAAACTCAAGAGGAAGCAGAGAGAGAGAGACGCCAAAGAGAGAGGGAAAAATCTGGAATCTATCCCAAAAGTCACGAGACTTTTGAGTGTAAAGGGACGGTTCACATCCCAGGGATGATCTCAGCCGTTGATTTAATCCAATGGTCTAAAACGAGTCTCAACTAGCACAATCCAAGTGAGTATCAAATATCCAATAGTTGAATGCCAATTAGGCAGAATTTTCCAAGTAAGCTGAAAACTCAATTGACAAAAGTAGCACCCGTTTTAGAGTGTTTTGAGAAACACCACTTTTCACATTCTTTACCTTGATTCTCAATAACACTCGCTCTCTGGTTGTTGAAAGTGCCATGGAACAGCTGTCCATCATCATCGCCCTCGTACCTGCAAAAGAAAATTAACCCGTGTCAATATAAAGTAAGGATAAACATGTTTTAAACTTACTTACAGGTAAAACTTTGGTTCCCATATCAGAAGGATTTTTATCAGTATGAACTTTAATCAATTTAACTTCACCTTGAGATATTTTTTCTCTTATAAAGTGATACTTCACCTCGATGTGTTTCGATCTTTTATGATAGACAGGATTTTTACTAAGTAGTAGAGCACTCTGACTATCAGTGTATAAAATAGGAGTATCGTTCATAAAGTTCAGTTCCTTTAAAATCCCCATTAACCAAGTACATTCTTTCACAGCTTCAGTTATGGCTACATACTCAGCTTCAGTGTTGGACAATGTAACCAATGGTTGCAATTGTGATTTCCAAAATATTCAATTTTCCCCAAGGGTAAAAAAATAAGCCGTAGTAGATTTTCTACTGTCTTTGTCACCAGCAAAATCAGCATCAGCATACCCTTATAAAGTTAAATTTTCAAATCTTTTCTCATACACTAATCTCAGATTTAATGTACCAACAATATACCTAAGTAACCATTTCATCCCAACCTAATGAGGCTTGCCAGGATTGGACATTAATCTGCTTAGGAAACTGATTGCATAAGCAAGGTCATGTCTGGTTGTTATCATGGAAAACATTACAGAACCTATGGCATTTGCATAGGGTATATTTTCCATTTCCTTCATCTCTTCTTCAGATTTAGGGGAGTGAGTCTTAGATAGGTTCATGTGGGCCGCTAGGGGTACATTAACTGTTTTACTATCTTTCATTCCAAATTTGGTCACAACTTTATTTAAGTATGCTTCTTGTGTGATGGTTAACTTGTTTTCAGATCTGATTCTTTTTATAACCATCCCTAGAATTTTTCTAGCATATCCTAGGTCCTTCATATCAAATTCAGATTTCGAAAGATTCTTTAATCTAGAAATTTGAGACTTATTAGGACTGGCCAGAAGCATATCATCTACGTAAAGTAGTAAGTAAAATTTCCCCCCAGTTTTCATATTGTTATAATATAAGCAAGCATCAAATTCACTTCTTTTAAACCCAATCTTTAACACATGCATCAAACCTTTTACACCATTGTCTAGGGCTCCAATGATTTTTCCAGTTTACAAACATAGTCAGATTTGTTTTTAACTTCAAAATCTTGAGGCTGACTCATGAAGATATCCTCTTCCAATTCCTCATGTAAGAATGCAGTTTTCACGTCAATTTGCTCAAGTTCCCAATTATATTGAGCAACCATGGCCAATATCAACCTTATGATTTTATATTTGATTACAGGTGAGAATATCTCATTGTAATCAATTCCCTCTATTTGAGTATACCCCTTTGCCACTAGTCTAGCCTTAAACCTAACAGGATAGATGGGTCATTACCCTCTTTAAGCTTGTAAAACCATTTACACTGCACTACCCTATGATCCTTAGGTTTTTTAACAAGCTTCCAAGTTTTATTTTCATTCAGGGATTGCATTTCTTCTTTCATGGCCTGTAACCAATTTTCAGAATTTTTCCCATGAATAGCTTCTTCAAAGAGGTAGGTTCAGCTTATTCTATTTCTTTTCTAGAGACAAAGGCAAAGTCTGTCATATTTAATAGTTCATATCTCGGATTGGGTCTAGGTTTTCCTCTTACCCTATCCCTAGTTAATTGATAGTCTTGAACTTCAGTTTGTTCAGCAATATGATCAGGTTCTTCAGATTCAGCCCCATTCTGGGGTTCATTAGGCTCTATAGGTTCAGTAACTTGTTCAACCTGATGATGTACAACTTCATTTTCATCAGCTCCAGGTTGAGATGGGTTAAATTTAGTTAACTTCACCTCACTCTGAACAGTCTGGTTGTTTACAGATTCATTTGTTCCTTTAGAACTTTGTTTTAGGTATGGCATTTCTGATTCATTAAAGATTACATCTCTACTATTAATAATCTTAATGCCTGGAACACCCAAAACCCACAACCTTTAGCCGTTAACACCTTCTGGATATCCTAGCATCAGACATTTGATGGCTCTATGTTCCAACTTTCCTTTGAATTGATGTGCATATGCTGCACATCCAAAAACCCTTATATGAGTTAAGTTTGGGGTTTTTCCTGTCCACAATTCTTGTGGGGTCTTAAACCCTATACTACTAGAAGAGGACCTATTAATTAAGCAAGCTGCGGTACAAGTAGCTTCAGCCCAAAACCCTTTAGCCAAACCAGAACTAATAAGCATGCATCTTACTTTATTCATTATAGTCTTGTTCATTCTCTCAGCTATCCCATTTTGCTGAGGTGTGTATTTCACAGTCCTATACCTTAATATTCCTTTCTGTTTACAAAAAAATTATCAAATTCTATATTGCAGAACTCCAGCCCATTATCAGTTCTTAGGGTTTTCAATTTCTTTTCTAATTGATTTTCAACAATTTTCAGCCATGTTCTGAACTTCTGGAAGGTTTCAGATTTAGGCTTTAAGGAATAAATCTAAACCTTCATAGAGTAGTCATTTACAAGTGATAAGAAGTATTTACTTCCACCAAAAGTAGAGTGCTTTTCTGGACCCCAAAGGTCAGCATGCACATAATCCAAGGGCCTATTGGTTCTGTATGAGCTAGATTCAAAACTAACCTTGTGAGACTTACCCAACACACAAGTCTCACAAAAGTTCACTGGCTCAATGTCATCTTTTCCAAGTAATTTTTGATTACTTAAAGATTTTAGCCCTTTATTTCCAATGTGTCCCATTCTATTGTGCCAAAGACTAAATTTGTTTTCATTAACAGTTAAAGCATTTGAATCAGGTGATATAACTTTTTCTCCCTCTAGATAATATAACCCATTCATTTTAGGTCCTTTCATCACAACTAAAGAGCCCTTCATTATTTTTAGGTTTTTATTATCAAATTTGAAGATATATCTCTCATCTTCAAGTATCCCTAGTGAAATAAGGTTCCTTTTCAGATTTGGGACATATCTCACATTTCTTAAAGTTCTGACAATGCCATTAAACATTTTTATGGCAATGTCACCTGTGCCAATCACAGTTTGAGAATTATTATCACCTATATACACATTTTCTGGTTCTATTTCTTTATAGTTATAAAACCATGTTTTTTCAGGACACATATGAAAGGTACATCCAGTATCTAGAATCCAGTCTCTAATAGAGTTTTTAGTCGACACATTTAATACATGCAGGCTATCCAATTCTGACACTATGGCTGCATTATTCTGATCATTATTATTCTGATCTTTTAATTTCCTTTTCCAATCAAAGCAGTATCTCTTGAAGTGTCCCAACTTTCCACAGTTATAACACTTCTTATTACTTCTATCTTTAGATTTAGATATGCTTTTAGATCTCTCCTTCATTTTCTTGTTTTGGAAATTAAATTCCTTCTTTTCAGTTCTTCCCCTTACAAATAGGCTCTCTTCTCTATAGTTGGTTTTGTTTTCTCTCCTAACTTCTAACTCTCTTGACCTTAAAGCATCTATTACAATCGATTGTGTAAGAGTGTCCCCAGCATATTTTATGGCATTCTTAACATCTTTGTAAGATTCAGGCAGTGAATTTAAAATAATAACAGCCAAGTACTCATCTTCAAATTTTTTATCATTGTGTGCTAAACTCTTAACTATAATACTGAAGTCACTCAAATTGACTTCCAAATCCTTTCTTGGGTTCATTTTAAAACTAAATAGTTTTTCTAACAGATATATCTTGTTAGGAAGAGTTTTGGTTAAGAACAAACCATCCAAGGCAGTCCACAAAGTTCTTGTAGTTTTAGAATCATCAACTTGTCTAACCACATTATTAGATAAATGCGGGTTTATAGAACTATAGGCAATCTCATTCATTTCTTCAATTTCGTTAGGTTTTGCTTTTAACTCATCAGAAAAAGTTGCAGGATCATCGAGGGTTTCACAAACCTATGTTGGACCAAAATGACCCTCATTTTCTGCTTTCATATAGAGTAGTCCCCCTTTCCATCGAATTGGGACAATTTGACCTTCGAACCCATTATAGATTCTGTAAAAGGGTGGGTATTACTCATGGATATTGCAGAAAGTTTTTTTTTTTTTTTTTTTTTTTTCAAATTTTTCCAAAAAACACTCTTCTCGGGGCCAAAAACTTCCATTTTGAGCCCGCGACCCATCGCGGAGCACTTTCTCACTGATTTAGTGAGATAAGTGTGAAACTGGTAGGAAAAAAATTACGGCTCTTAGAATATGTGGTTGAAAGAAAAAGATTTCGAGGGAAAACAATTTTGAAAAAGAAAAATATTTCCCAAACAAATACTTAACCCCCGTTTGATTCCCATTCTTATAAGAACGAGAATAAAAACTATAGCAGAAAGTTTTATATATATATATATATATATATATACTGTCAAATATGTGTTGTATTCTACCTCAATCTTTGAAAAGTTGTTATTGAATTTTTTGGGTTTCTTGAAACTGTCTATTATTGGTTTTCTTGAAACAGCTTGATACAAAAAAAAAAAAAAAACTTTCTGCAATATCCATGAGTAATACCCACCCTTTTACAGAATCTGTAATGGGTTCGAAGGTCAAATTGTCCCAATTCGATGGAAAGCAGATATATCAAAACTTCAGTCAGATATCTCAAAGGTGCAAGGCAGGTTCTATAACTAGATCATAGGGTGGTAGATAGATAACAAGTATAGTATTTCAGTTCACTAAATCAAGAACAACATGCATCATGAAATAAACTATATCATGAATAATCCGTGTCAAACCAGATCCAAGAGTGTAATGGTCAGATCGTACCAGATTACTGCAGTGACTATTTTATATATAAAGCATTCAAACTAGCCAGTAAACTCGAACCTCCTTTCTAAGTCACCTTCCAAAAAACCCAAATGAATAAGTAACAGTAATTGCCAAAAAGAATATCCAAAAAAATAAATAAATAACCGAACCGCCTTTGTGTAGATTTGAAAAACGATCTACACTATTCGAAACCTAAAAAAAATAACCCAACACTGGATTTATATAGAGTATACCGAACCCAGAAGCCAGAAGGCTCTGATACCAATTTGTAAAGAATTTCGGTTGATTTGTAAACTAAATTTGCAATAAAATTGACAACACACAATGAGAACAGAAAAATAACACAAGAACACCAAGTTGTTGACCCAGTTCAGCCGTAAATAGGCCTAATCTGGGAGGGTTCAAGGATAGCCCGTTCCACTATGGCACAATCTAACTTCAAGAGAGCAAAAGTGCATCAAGAACCACTCAGATCTTACAGTTTTAGTCACTGATCTAAAAAATCTCGTGAAACACACAAACACAAAATCAACCAATCGTTTAGGAGTTTTACAGTACAAGATCAGCCACTCTCTCAGGCCTGATCATTAACCCAAAATATAAACTCCATAACCAGATCGCAAAAATCATATACTAAGAGAAAATTTACAGACTCAAACAAACTCAAGAGGAAGCAGAGAGAGAGACGCCAAAGAGAGGGAGAGAAAAAAATCTGGAATCTACCCCCAAAAGTCACGAGGCTTTTGGGTGTAATAGGACGGCTCACATCCCAGGGATGATCTCAGCCGTTGATTTAATCCAATGGTCCAAAACGAGTCTCAACTAGCACAATCCAAGCGAGTATCAAGTATCCAATAATCGAGTGCCAATTAGGCAGAATTTTCCAAGTAAGCCGAAAACTCAATTGACAAAAGTAGCACTCGTTTTAGAGTGTTTTGAGAAACACCACTTTTCACAAATATGATTATGAATGGTTATAGGCAGTTTTGTTAATTTGGTTAGAAAATAGAATTTTGGCCTAAATCGTTGGTTGTTTGATTTATGAGAATAATCATCTCTCTATCCACACACATTATTTCACCACTAATTTCTCCACATACAACTCCACATATATGAATGTAGAATAATAATTTCCTTGTAACAAGAACTTTGTTGGTGAGAACATAGGCATTCTTATAGTGGAGCATAAACCTGATGCATATTCAAATTCTTTTAAACAACACAATGTTTTAGAATATCTCAAAAATATTCTTTATTTTCAAAAAACATTTTAGAGAGTATTTGTAAATTTAAGTAGTTAAATTTGTTATAAACTCCAACAAGTTCTTTACTTTCTAATCTTTATATTTTTTTCAACAACTATTTATTATTTTAGCTGTATAAAAATTCAATATTATATGAATAATTCAAATATTGGAGCATTGAAACTTACACTTTTATTAAATGCAAGGATGATAAAATACAAATACAGTATGACCCCTTTAAATTAATAAGATGTCTTACACAATAATTTATTAATTAATGAATATTATTGATTTGTAGAATATTTACTTCAAAATTACTTCATTAGATTTGCTAATGTCATTACATAGTTCTAGGTAATTAGAAAGTCATCGTCATGCTAATTTAGTCTTATATATTTATTGTTTGTAAATTACCAATGAGGTCGGTATACATCGTCAATAAAAATGAAATGCAAGTATGGTACATGAGGAATTATCGGATGAACATCTCATCGCAATTGTATCGTCAAGACCTCGTGAAAAGGAAGTTGAAGAAGATACCGTGATGCCCCTTTGTCCAACAAAGATAAATTAGGCACCCTTCACTCGTGTATTTCTCTTATCTTATCGACTTCTCAAATTCATTCATCCATACTGTATCTTATAAGTTACTCCAAAGTACATAGTTTGAGACTAGGACAATTGGGAAGAAACACACTACTCTAGATAGATGGTTCTCTAAGAAATTTAATTATACTAATTAATTTTTTTTCCTAATAATTTGTATTACTTATTAAATAACAAAAATATTAAATTATGATGCAAAATCGATCAGTTACCTGACATATTTATTAAGACCTTGTTTGGTCTCTGTTCACTTAAATTCATTTTTAGTTACGCATTTTATAAGGTTCACAACTTCTATCAACTTTTTAACTATATATTTAATTAATTTTTATTAAAATCTACTAAAAATTTAATTTTTAGCTAAATCAAAGAGGGGCTAAATGTTAGATGTTACTACTTATTGGAATATTAATTTAGAGAGGTAAGCTGGAAGAGAGTGATTCTAGGTCTACAAATGTAGAGAGTCAAATTAGTCATTTATGCCAAAAATTTAAAATAAATAATCTTTTGGGGCCTAATTAAAATTTTGACTTTTTGAAATAAAGAGTCTTTTATTGATGTTTTTAGTTGGATTGTTCTATTTTGAATAATACGAGTAATGAGATTCTGATTATGCTGATTACAAGATTTTTCATTTCACTGAGTCTACTTAAAAGAGAGACCTAAAGCATATCTAGCAAAGTTTAAATGGTTTAAGAATTACGCTAAAGATTTACCTATAATTAACAAGCAAATTTTAAATAAATATAGTGTATTGATCAATGTTAGAAATGAGTAAATTATTTCTTTTGACAAAATTAAATTGTTTTTAAATCTTTTGATATACTTCTTAGTTCAGTCTAGATATTAAGCTCCTGTTTGATTTTGTTAAAAAATATATTTTTATTAACTTTTGATAAAGTTGATAAAATTTGTGATTGAAAAATTGATAAAGTTATGAATCCATATTTCATGTGATTTAATTAAATTTAGAAAAAATAAAATAGCTAATTATGTTTCACTAATTAAGCAAAGTGAATATGAAAGTATACAACAAGCCCATTTCATCGGAGAAATTTGTCCTATTCTGTCCTACTTTTGTTTTTATTTCTTTGTTTGTTTAGTTAAAAATATGGGGATGAAATCTGAATATGCCTAAAAGAAGATATAACTTTGCTAACTTTCAATCTTCCTAACTTCTTACTTTTTATCATTTGAAAAACTCCTCCAATACCAATAAGAAGAAGGCAACTAGATACTCTTAGAAATCAGACTTTTCGATTTTTTAATTTTGATGACCTTGAACTTGTTATTTTGAGATTCAATCCAAATCACGGTGATATTACTTGGAGGCATGCAATTTAAAATATTATAGATTATAAATGATTGGATAATCTTTTATTTATTGTTAATGCCTTTGTTTGGCAAGGATTAAAATCAGAATTCGAGAAGATTTTGATAAAAGTTTATGAAATGTGTGGTTAAAAAGTTATGAATGTAATGAAATATTTGGTTAAAATTAATTTTTACTTTAATTTATATTAAAATCTAGATTTTAATTCGATAAGCATAGTTGTAGTAAAAAAGACAAATAAATAAAAAAATGGAAGAAAAAGAAAAAAAAAGAAAAAGAAAAGGTCCTTAAAACTTTGGCGACTAGCACACTGTACAGTCGTACAGAGATAGGCAAATAGAGTTATCATCACAAAACGGGGCCTTCAAAACTAAGAACTAAGCTTTGGCTATGGCTTCCGTACTAAACACTGTCTACTCAATAAGCTTATCGTCCAACCCGCTTCGAAATCCACAGCTTTCTGCCCCGCCAGTTTCTCTTTCTTTCAGCAGTAACTCATTTCTTTTAACCTCTAAAAAGTTGTTTACTTTAATCCTTGTATCTTATTTACTTGCATTGAATTGATTCAGGACGGAGGCTTGTGGTGAAAGCTACAGAAACAGATACAGACGAAGGTTTGATGGATTTTCTTTTTCAAAACTTAATTTTTCTGGGTTTTGAAGGTTGATTTGAATGATGGTTTAGTTTATCTGCGTGGAAAAATGGCAAAATTGGTTGAATTTGGGATTTGAGTTTTTTGAGGAGGTTTTGGGGTAACGTGTGCAGTGAGAGCAAAGGCACCAGATAAGGCGCCGGTTGAGAGTGGCTCAGGCATTAATCAGATTCTTGGTATCAAAGGAGCTAAACAAGAAACCGTGAGTCATCAATTTGCTCCATTAATATATAAATTAATAGCTTTTTGTAAGCTTAAATGGTTAAAAAGTTCAATTTAGACAAGAAATTATTTCGAAACAAATGTTAAAAGTGAATACTGCTATTTGTATGGGTTATTGTGCATGCCATCTAACGCTCAATAAGAGGGACTGACTATAAAGAGTACATTTGACTGAATGTATCCACAAACCATTGTTCATTTGACTAAAGAAAACTAGGTAAGTAACAGGTTTGCATGCTTCGGAGAAAACATGGAGCTTAACTTTGTATATGTAGTTTGTACTGGCTTGAGATGAAATTCCCCGGTCTATCTTGAAAGATTCATCCATTATCAATTGTTTTCTCATGATGCATATTGTTACAATGCTGCAGGCTTTGTTGTTGTCATGATTAAAATTTCGAGCTTTCTTTTTAGTCGAACACTAATCTGAATTTTAATGATGATTAAATAATTACTGTATGGAATAATGATGGGAGATGTATAAATTAAAGAAGTAGGGTTCTTGGATACTGAAAAGCTTTTGGTCATACATATAGCAATACAATTGTTTGATCCCTTTGACATGTGTTCAACAGGATAAGTGGAAAATCCGGGTTCAACTTACAAAGCCTGTTACATGGCCGCCTCTTGTGTGGGGTGTGGTTTGTGGAGCTGCTGCATCTGGTATCTGGACATACACTTTCATGTTATTACACTGCAATGCATGTTTCGTCGGTGAATAAAATAGAATTTAAGTAATTATAAGTTTTGGCTCCTATATATTGTGTAGATAATAAGTGCGTACTAGTTTTCGATTTTATGAAAAGTGTGGATAAAAAGTAAGTGATTATATTTTAATCACCTTCATGTACATAATCTAACAATCACCAGTCCCAAAATTTCGGTTATTTGAAGGCTGGTTGTTTAGCATTACACTATCCCCTTTGTTGAATTGGGAGTTTGAGCTCTGAGGTACTTCGCTCAATGAGAGGGAAATTTTCATGTCAATTCATGATTTCTGCCATTAATTTTATTTTAAGGTGGTAACTTTGTGAATGTATTAAATACTGCATTGTCTGTTAAGACGCAATATATATTTAGTGGTGTTTCAAGATTTTAGAATCTTTGGTAAATTTTAATCTTATCTGGAAAATAGGCTTATTGATTGCCTTGTTTTCGTTTCTTCTATTTTATTATATTTACCCGAAATCATGAAATTATCTACTAATTGAGTTGTATGCCCAAAATAAAGTCTTAGACTTTGTTAGAAACGAGCATGATTTTCCTGTATTTTCTTAATAAATGTGGTGAATGATTTTTATTATTTTTTTAGCCCCTGTTTGGGCTTCATTGTATCCAAAATTCATCTTTTTTTCTTATCTTTTAATCACACATTTTTCAATAAAATAATATTACATGTAGATACAAAACTTTTCATTCTTTTCTAACCACATGTTCTTCAAAAAATCACTATTGCAAAATACATTTTTATCCAAAACCTCATTAAAATGGAGCCCAAACAAGGGCTTACTATGCATACATTGACTACCTCTTCGGTCTGCTACTTTATGCCAGGGAACTTCCACTGGACATTAGAAGATGTAGCTAAATCAATTGTTTGTATGCTTCTGTCTGGCCCCTTTCTAACTGGCTACACTCAGGTACTTCTCACATTAATGTAATGTTGATGCTTTGCAACAAGAGCATGTGCTTTAGAATATGATCTGTCTCTGATTATGTTTCTTCTCCAGACAATGAATGATTGGTATGATAGAGAGATTGATGCCATTAATGAGCCTTATCGTCCTATTCCTTCAGGAGCGATATCTGAGGATGAGGTATATCATGTTTCAGGGTGTTATTTTGGATACACTTGATCATCAAATTCTCCTTGTTCCCTACACTTCTTCATTCTTAATTACTAACATTACCAGGTGATTACGCAAATCTGGGTGCTGCTTCTTGGAGGTCTCGGTTTGGCTGGTTTATTAGATGTGTGGGTAGGTCTTCAAAAATGCCATCTCTTCACTAGTAAATGGTTACAATTCACCCTAAAATCTCTCACCTTATAGGCAGGGCATAATTTCCCAGTGATATTTTACCTCGCTGTCGGTGGATCCTTGTTATCGTACATCTACTCAGCTCCACCACTTAAGGTAGTTCATCGCATTCTTGCACCCAATATGTAAGGTTTGGTTTCTTTAATTTTGGAAAAAGGATGAATATTTGAAAACTGAAACCTATTCTTCTGTATCACAGCTTAAACAGAATGGATGGATTGGCAATTTTGCCTTGGGAGCAAGCTATATTAGTTTACCTTGGTGTGGCATCTCAACTCAGCTGCTATTTGCATAAATTGTATGAACAAGAATTTAATGTTATAGGGCCACTTAAATGCCATGGGAATATAAAATTGAAATGCCTTTGGACGATTGCCTTTTGCAAGAATTTTGTGCTATTCACTAATATTATGCACGAGGCCAACGTGAGGAGATATCATTATATTTATTAATTACTTTAAATTTGGAGTTAAAATTTTTCCAGATATTTTTGTACATAAAAATGTGAAAGCTGGTGAATTCAACGGTTAAAATGTGGAATGATGTTGCATAAGGGTTCAAAAAATAATTATCAGAAATGTCTTGTGATATCAATGCATGCTATTTATATAATACATTTCTTTTTTGGCTGTAATATGTGAAATGAAGTTCACTAAGTCATTATATGCTGTATAACATTTTGTCTTGATTCTGAATGACAGGTGGGCTGGTCAAGCTCTGTTTGGGACCCTTACGCCCGACGTTATAGTTCTAACACTGCTGTACAGCATTGCTGGGGTATTTAACATCCTTTATGCCCTTGTGAACCTGCAAGTTGACATCACCTCAGATTTTAGCGATGCTTTTTATTTGTTGTGTACAAGGTCTACTTACATTTTTCTTATCTTTCTTTTTTATGTTTTAGCTTGGCATTGCAATTGTAAATGACTTCAAAAGCATTGAAGGAGATAGGAAAATGGGGCTACAGGTTCTTTCTATTACTAAATTTGACTTGATAGTTTCAGTTAGATACCGTTATATACAGAGGAGAGCGTGTACTTGTGTAATCCTTTTGTGGTGACACCCTTACAGTCACTTCCTGTAGCTTTTGGCACTGAAACTGCTAAATGGATCTGCGTTGGTGCCATCGACATAACTCAGTTATCTGTTGCAGGTAATTGGTACCATCGATTTCAGTGTCAATTTATTACGGAAGTCTTTGATGCCACATAAAACAACTCCCATGAGCAACTTGTTTCTGGTTACAACGTAGTAATATGAATTGCAATGTTTACTATAATGGTTTTGCGTCCAGCCATACGAGCTTTTGCTACTCAACTTAGTATCTGTCTAGTAATATCCGAATTGATTTGGTTTCAGAATCTTTTGACATACTTCATAAATTTTATCAACTGAAATAGGAATGTGAGTTAATGATATTCAGAAGACTTTTGTTTTATGCTTTTCTTTTTAATGTTTTGTAGTTTCGAGGATCTTATGGAATTTTGCCAGTCAAGAATTCAGCTCTTTCTTTCTATCTAATTGAACACATTGTTGAGTGGAACTTGAGGAAATAAGCAAAAAAGTGGATAGTTTCACGGAGAAGCCATAAGGGCCATCGAAACAATAGTTGAAATTGTAGTCATCCTTGAAATATGACACGTGTTTTGTTTCCCTTTTTTTTTTACACCATGATTAAAATTGGTTTTGTGATGTAGCCGTGGATGGTTAGCTTCTGCTGGCAATTTCCTCATTGTAGCATTTTCTATTTGTTGCAGGCTATCTTCTAGCTTCTGGCAAACCATATTATGCTTTGGCACTTCTAGGCTTAATCGCCCCACAAATCTTTTTCCAGGTAAAACTTAGTAGCGTCAAATATCTGGCTATCATTGATGATGAGCTCTGCAAATTCTTTCTAATACTAATATGAGTACGAGGAACGGAAATCTATAAATAATTTCACCATTTTGAAGATTAGCATATGGGAAAATAACCAACAAGAATTTGAAAGGGGGGGGGGGGGGGGACCCTTTTTTTTTTTTTTTTTTTTTTTTTGTGTGTGTGTGGAAGAGGGGGCTTAAGACCCTTGTATGCTTATGTTTTGTTGTGCATATAACTTGCTGGAAATTAAGCTGTTCTGACTCAAGATTGTATGCCATTGCAGTTCAAGTACTTCCTCAAAGACCCGGTTAAAAATGATGTTAAATATCAGGTACTCATCTTTCCTTCTGTAGGAATAGGTACAAATCAATCACTTGTGAGGTCATATCAACATTTTGACAAGTATTGCTTTCTTAAGATTCCAAGTGCAACTAGTGGATGGAAAATCAATTTTGCGTATTGAGAGATCTATAAGCCCCCAATTGAGCCCCATTACTTGGAAATTATAATGTTTTGAATAGTGTTTTTTTGAAAAATGAGTGGTTGAAAAGAAAAGAAAAGTTTTTGGTTTACGTGTAATATTATTTTATTAAAGATTGTGTGGTTAAAAATAGGAAAGAGAAAAATTTAATTTAATTTAATGAGAAATAATGGGGGCCAAACGGAGGCTTATACTCAATTGATGCCGTCAGTTTCATCTGAATGCTTATACTCAACCTTCGTTTCCTTCCAAAAATCTGTCCCTGAAACATCCCTATCAAGGTTCCTTCAATTGTCATATACGTGCATGGATGGGAAGGTACTCTTAGGAGCAAGAAAATGTATAAGCATTGAGTTTCTACCAGATTCTCCCTGCTGATGGATTTGGAACCCATCGTAGGATCATCTAGAGGTGATGTCCATCCCAGAATCCTCAACCCACGTACACCTCATCCCATTAGAATAATTAGAATCCTTGACCTTCAATTCTGAAAAAATGACACTGTCAAATAATTAGAAACCTGATAATCATTGTTTGGCAATTGTGCAAATGTGATGGGATTGGATTGGATTGGGTTTGGTCTGGTTCTCGAAAAAACTGAACCAAGTGACGAAGACACAATCATAAGCACCATCCACCAACAAACAGTAAGGCATCATAAGGACGAAATCCTCACCTATTGTTATGAAATCAAATAAAGTTGTCTTAATTTTACATGAAATAATTGTAAAACTTTATTCTTGTTGTATCTTTCTATCTTAGGCAAGTGCGCAACCATTTCTTATACTTGGACTATTGGTAACTGCTTTGGCAACTAGCCATTAATCCTCATGGCGGACTTGATATAAGAAATATTGGAAATCAGATTGCACCTGGAAGACAGAGAAGTTTATGGTTTTATCACCGAAGAAGACTTTAATGCTGATTTTCATAGCTTCTGCCTAGCTCCCAGCCTGTTGTACGTAAATTTTCTTTACTGCTTAACATGTTTTTTTGATATTTATGCTTCATTTTCGGTTTCGTCACAATTTTCTGATATCCCCTTGTATTGTTTTATAGTTTACATTGTTAAATTAGAAAATTTGTATTACAACAAATTCATTCTCTCCTTTTCCCATCCTCCATTTTTTTTTCATTAAAATTTAGTGTGTTCTCATTTTATCGTCCAAAATTGACTTGCTTTTAGTGATTGGTACTCCTGCTAAAAGCACAAGTTGAACAGTGTAGCATGTTTGACTACGCTCAAAAGTTTTATTTTAAAGTAAATTTACTTGTAAGTTGGTTGTAGAGTTGCAAGTTATAATTTACTTAAGAGAGCTGAAAAATACTTTAATTCTAATTCTATACAACAAAGAACACTAAAATTGCAGTAATTAAGTGACACATAAGAACACAAAAGATTTATAGAGCATGTTACATGTCATTGATGCGATTCATAATCCTAGCATCCATGCCTCGAAGTCTCACCATCATTGTTCCTAGCTTTATCATTATATCTTATTCAATGTGAAGCAAATGGCATGGCTCGTGTCCTTTCAAAACAGGCTTTGTCAAACTTTCAGGAGAGATCGTGGGTCGATTGCATTCTTGATTTTATCGAAAATATTCTTGCTTCTGATATGAATGAATGAATTTTGCCTTGCTCTGATTGATTTGGATGTAAGAATCAAATAGTTAAATATGTGATACCGTGTGATGCTTTCAAGGAGGGCTGGCAAAATACCTATCTAATCAACCCAAACCGCGAGTCAGTTCAATATGATAGTTTGGAGGGATGGTTTGGTTTTTGGGTTGGCTATTGAGCTAGCTCGAATTAGTTTCAATCGATTTATTTATCTTGTCGGTTTGATTTTGGGTTGAGATTCTCCCAATTTGAACCGTCAGTTCGATTGTTGAGTTGAGTTCGAACTTGATCCAATGCGACCCCTAATTACAAGAATTATAGAAAGCTTGTAAGTTGAAACGATGGCAATTAGAATTTAGGGATTTAAAGTTGACATGTCGTCGCAACACCAGGGGAAGTCCCAAGTATAACTTTCAAAGTCTTCGATATGATTTTATTGTCTTGAAAATTTCAATTTTTATTGTCAATGAACGTAGATGGAATCAATTAATCTTGTTAATTTACTGAATAATTTATATATTTATACAAAGACAGGATTCCGATTTAAGTGTAAATGAATAAACCTCGCAAAAGTCTCCAAATGAAGCCTGACCGTATTTTATATAAATAAAACCATAGAAATTTGAACTCATAAGCACTAAAAATATCAAATATTAATAGATTGGATGGCGATTGACGCAATGTCTCTTGTTGAAATAGTCGCCACTATAATATTAAAGCTGCTCTTACTAAGATATGGACATCTATTTGTCAAGTGTCCCATGATTTTCTTGTTAGGTCCCATTTGAAAGAGATTTTGAGAATTAATTTTATGATCGTTAAGAGAAAAATGGGGGTCACATGTGAAAGAAGAAGTCAAACTTTACGGTTGGAATAATGAAATAACGGTCAAAAAATCAATTTTTTGGAGTGAAAAATTACTCCGAAACACTTTCGTGTTTATTGTTAATTATCTAAAACATAACCATAATTTCAAAAAAGGTCAACATGAGCTAGCTTGCCTCCCCTATGGCGTGATAGACTCACCTAATTGGTGTGTAAATGGAATAAATCAAAATTAGGGATGGCAATGTTGAACAAAGTTGATGAAGGATGAAAATAAAACCAACAAGAAGAAATCATCAAAATGGAAGGTTTGAACATGATTATAAATCGTCATCCTCAAACGATATTTGCCACTATTGAGGTAAGTGCTTGAAGGCTTTATGACAAATAGCTTGTAGGAGTAAACAAATAGTTAATTGTCCCATTGGTCACTGAACTATGTCTATATCTTCGATTGCTCACTGGAATTTAAGATGTCGAGTTTTGGTTACTAAATTTATTAAAACGTTGGACGTTACTCATTACGTTAACAACTGTTCGAATTCTTTAACTGAATTAGTGACTTGGCTAATGGAATATACACGTGGTTCCCCTCACGCCCTTAACAAATTGTTACCTTTCAATTGCTCACCAAACTTTGAAGAATGTCTTTAGTTGCTGACTGAACTTTGAAAACCATCTTCGGTTGTTCATTAAATTTTGAAAAAGGTCTTCGATTGCTTACTGGACTTTAAGGTAGTCGAATTTTAGCTACTAAACTTATAAACAAGGCTTCTACCTATTGTTCATTAAAAAATATGTAGCGTAATGACACGGGTCGCGTAAAAGAATTAAAGTGATCTCACGAGAAATAATTAATCAATTACACAATAATTAAATTTAATTTTTAACATTTTTGTAGAATTTTAAGCTATTTTCATCATTTGAAAAATTCAAATTTATTGTATGTTACGTCATTAAAATTATATTAGTATTTAGATTTTGCAACCAAACACACAATAAATTTAATTAAATGAATTTTATTCACCTTTGGTACCTCAGAGAAATGGATTGTGTTTCGTTACGAGAATCCAAATTTTAATTAAATTTATTGTGTGTTTCGTTGTAAAATCCATTTAATTAAATTTATTGTATTCCGTTGCAAAATTCAAATTTTAATTTAATTTTAACAATAAAACATACAATAAATTTGAATTTTTCAAATTATGAAAATAGCTTAAAATTCTACAAAATATATTAAAACTAAATTTAACTATCGGGTAACTAAGTAATTATTTTTTGTGGAATTGACAATTCAAAATCGTTTGTCCACTTTATTACTTTTACGTTACCTGTGCGATTGCGCTATATATTTTTTTAACAAACAATAGGTTGAAGTCATTTTTATCAATTTAGTGGCCCTAATGAAAATGTTCATTCCTATCTCGTACCTTTGACTTTTTCTCAAGTTGAAGATGTTTTTGAATTTCTTCATAAGAATAATCTTGGGAATTGTGAAGGACTTTCTTCCTATAACCTTTTCATGAAAATGACAATTTCACAATGGTTGCACCAATTTGGAAAGTTTTGGGAAGATCAATCTTCAAGGCCATCATTTTATCGACGATGATTTTCAATTCATGGACTTGTCCTAACAAAGGCAAGTTATTCAAAAACTTTAAGTCAAAATGCTAGAAATAAGATCTTTTTCGTACATTCCTCTTCGGCCTCGTATTTGGTTTCCACTGATTCTCATATTTCTTTTATCGAGGTGTTATTTGTGGAGATCATGTAGATGATCGTAGAGAGCGTTCAAAATGTATCCTCTATATATCAATTTATCTTCTTCTCTTTAATTATTCCTCATTGTTAATTTGAACAATATCCAATAGGCAAAATCCATTGTCCTGCCCATTTAATTTTATGAGGAGACGAGAAGTGAAAAATTATAATCATATCCTGGCCATGCGTGGAAACTAATTATGTAGAAAATCATTAAATCCATAGTCAAATGAGAATATTTCTTTTTTTATTTTTTTATTATTTCAAATAAAAACATTGTTAATTAAGAAATTAATCAGCGACACGTATGGTGAAAAAGACTAGTGAAGTTGTTTTTCCCACACACTTCGACATGCCCTTGCGCGTGGAAATTGACGGGATTAATGTGTGCTAGCTAATTAATAATTTCATTTACATTTTCTCGAACTTCATTAACCTATAACGATTATTAAGGATTTTATGAAACCTAATGATTTATCTTAACAAATTAAGTATTTTATGAAACCTAATGATTTATCTTAACAAATTAAATCTAAAGCTAATGTAATTAATTTAGCTAATTGATGGAAAGACTTTATGAAGCTTATGTAATTGGCAAACTCTAGGACTTCAAATCCTCCTACATTCATTTAAATATCAATACCATTAGTTGACATTACCTGTTCGAATATGAATCTTTTGAGTAAAACTATATCCTCACATATGACCCTCCTATAACTTCAATAAAGATGAGAATATGTAAAGATGTATTAAATCACGAGAACATTCATAAAATCATGCAAATCATAGTTGTATATCTCCATTTCGTATTAAACTTTACACTGAATATTACTATATGCCAAATTCCTATTCATTCTCTCGAATATCAATAGCAATCACATAATTGTGCAATATGGTAAAGTAAACCCTTAATTCATATTGCACAATAGCAATCCGGCTGATAGCCAGTTTCTCCTAATAAACTCCAACTATGCTCCAATTTGCATCCAAATCAAGGTGTTATCCAATTGGGTGGATCTTGCTTAATTAGAAATAAATAAGCAAGTATAGAAGTCCAAATAAGTATATAAAATACACTTATCTATGATACTTGCATGAAAGTGAAAGACACGAGCTCCATTTAGCAAATGACCATGTTTTCTTTCCACAACCCCTGTTTTGTTATGGAGTGTTAACAAAACTATGATGGTGCACAGAGCCTTTTGTTTGATAAAAGATCTTTAATATCAAATTTCACTCCAAAATCAGAACAAAAGGTTTTAATTTTTCTATGAAATTGAGTTTCTACATACGAATGAAATGACTTAACACGAGAATGAGTTTCATTTTACACTGAATAAGAAATACCCAAGTACATATCATGTAGTCATCAGCAATCGTAGTGTACATCAGTTAAAAAGCATGGTGGTTATGGATTCATTGACAAAATTAGAAGAGTGCGAAGAATGTAGGTTCTTGGATTTATTTATTTTCGTACCCATGACAACATATCTGAAAACACGAACTCTATTTTGCGTAATCACTAGAAATATTTTAACTTTGATACCATGACAAAAGACGTGGAGGAAGAAAGAAATTAGAGAGAATAATATCTGTAAACTAATTACTTGAGGCATTTACAAAACGCCTCAAATATGGACAGTGTTTTTGACTGCCTAATGGAGGCTTAGGCGTTATTGGATATTGATTATTTTTTCCAACTTTTGGACCCATTTATTGGATTAATGGCTAATGTGGGTCTAGTTACTAAATTAGTATGCACAATTTTTTGGACTCATCTAGCTTAAAGATGGCTTTTTTTTCTTTAAATTGAAAAATGTAAAATTAAAATAAATATAATAAAATAAATAGATTCGAGATGGATTTGAAGAGTTCGAGGCAAAGGCCATGTTCTTTGTTCTCGTCCCATTTACTATGCAAGATGGGGATTTCTTGCTCCATTCGAAGCGGCACAATGCAGGGCTGAAAATTGTTTACCGGGAGAAATTGTCTGTTATTTTGAAAAAAAAAATAGAGTTTTGAATAGTATTTTTAAGAAAATATGTGGTTAAAAAGTAAGAAAAATTTTAGATTTACGTGTAAAATATTTTATTAAATGAATATGTGGTTGAAATAATTCTGTAGTAAAAAGCAGGGATGAATCCAGATTTGAATTCAAGACCGGGCCAAAAAAATTCAAGCCGGGCTTATACGCGAAAAAAAAAATTGGGAAAAATTCATATATAAGGTGTATAGTTAACACCATTTTGCAATTGAGGTATAGAAAGTATATATTCAAATCTCAGGTGTGTGTGTGTGTGTGTGTGTGTGTGTGTGTGTGTATATATATTTCTGTTACGTATCTTTCCTATAATCCCGCCTAGTTTCCATCAATAAAACGTCTCTATCGCTACAAAATCATCATCAAAAATAAAACTTCCAGAGTAATTTCAATCCGGACACTGTAGAATCCTAATTCATCGACATTGATATTTTCGTGTCACGGATTTGGGATCGTCTTGGAGAAATTGACGTCTTCGCATAACAGAAATCAATCCAGGTATTAGTCCGATTATTGCACTCCTTCCTTTTTCGCAATTAGCATCATCAAATTAGTTCTGAATTTCTTCTGTACGCAAATTTCCAGCGTCCGTATCTATCGTAACCACATATGTCTCAAATTCAATAATATTGTGCAGTGGGACATGAACAACATGCATGAGATGTGACCTAATTGAGTGTAACCAGTCGTAGACAAGTGTAGCATCGATTGTGGATGTCTGTGACCACTAAAACAAATGTGGTCGATTGAATGTGATTGCTGTGAAAAAAATGTGACCTCAATTTGTTTTTGATTATTTGTAAGACATGTTATATTACCACTGATCATACCCGTGTGTGACCTATTCCGATGTTTGACCAAAATATGATCCAATATTTGACCAAAATATGACCACTCGACACAACAGTATCCATACGCATGTCACATATGTGAACGTGTGAGCGGATTGGAGAAGAGCGAATTGGAGAAGAGAATGAAACCAATTTTGTTCATGAGATGTGACCTATGTGTCGCCAAATGTGACCTGCATTTTTCCGTGTCAATAGTGACTTCATGTTATTGCATAAATTCTTATATAAAACTGTATGCACAGTATTAAATTAACCATCGAGAATGTGATGCTTTGAAGTTCAATTTTGCAGAAATGGTGTACTTGCACGTATGTTTGTTGCATGGATCTCAGTCAGCTTTGGCGTTGGTAGACCGTGGATGCAGTTATATAAACCTTGTAAACATGATTATGTCAGAGTTCAGCTTGAATCCGACCAAGGTAGCAGTATCATTGAAGTATATACTCAACGACGATTTGCTTGCAATCAGGATAAAAAATGACAGCAACGTGCTTGCATACATTCTGTTGAAAGAAGTCGATCGTGATCCAGCTAAATACCCATTAATCATTGACTTAATTGATGCAGTAATGCAGTACCCGTCTGACATGGTCACAGATAATGCTTATTGTAACAGTGAGCTTTATACGTTGCAGGATGTGGCCACAGAAATTTGCGAAGCATCAAGTAAACATTTAGGTCACATTTGTGACAATGAAGTCACGATTGTTTCTATAGCAGATGCTATTCAGGTCGAAGAAGGCAGGATTTTCCGTGATAAGGATATTTTAAAATTGAGCCTATCGTTTTTTGCCATACGAAATATGTTTGAGTTTATGGTTGAACGATCCGACAAGAAAGAATATGTGGTGAGGTGTTCTCATGAAGGATGTACTTGGATATGCCGATCGTCAAAATGGGGTAAAACAAATCTATTTAAGATTCGAAAGATTGGTAGTTACACATGTGCATCAAATGTGGTGTTGGGGTCACACAGACAAGTATCAGCTGGAGTTGTGTCATCTAGCATTAAGTACAAGTACACATCGACTGGCACCATATACACACCAGAGGACATATGCAGTGATATGCTACATACGTTTGGAGTATATTTGAATTACTCAAAAGCTTGGAGGTCCCGTGAACAAACATTGAAGATGATTAGGGGTGATCCGACGGAATCATTCGGTAGGATACCCAGCTTCTTCTACATGGTTCGACAAAGAAATCCTGGTACGGTCACAGAGTTGGAGGTCGATAGTCATAATAGGTTCAAGTACTGTTTTATGGTACTCGGTGCATCAATATAGGGGTGGCAACATTGTAGGCTCGTAATTGTCGTTGACGGTACTTATTTGAATGGTCATTACGGAGGTACCCTATTCACAGCATGTACACAGGATGCAAATAATGGCATATTTGTTCTTGCCTTTGGAGTAGGGGATAATGAGAACGATAAATCGTGGAGATGGTTTTTGGAGAAACTGAAGAATGCATATGGGCACAGAGAAGGATTATGTTTTGTATCGGACCGTCATGGCAATATAAAGAAAGCAATAGAACAGGTGTACCCGGAAAGTTGCCATGGTATCTGCTCGTACCATTTGCTGCAGAATCTCAAATCATATTATGGGAAATCAGAGCAAAATATTATGCAAGCTTTCAATTCGGCTGTCCGGGCTTACACATTAGAAGAATTTGAATACAACATGCAACAACTAGACGCAATGAATGATAAGATTCATGATTGCCTGGTACTGTACTGACTACAGCACTACATTATCACATGCAGTGAAGTGGTCACATGTATCCTTTTATACTATTCTCATACTACGATATATTTTGGCAGGATGAAGTAGGCCCTAAAAAGTGATCACGAGTACATATGTAGGCAAACAGATACTCTACAATGATATCAAACATTATAGAATCAGTAAATGCGGTCACAAAGGCAGTTAAGAATTACCCCATTGTATTCTTGCTGGAGTCATTGCGACAAACAGTACAAAATTGATTCTGTAAACATAGAGACGAAGCGCATGGAACTTTCACGATGTTGACTAGCAAGTTTAAGAACGTCACGAGGAGAATGAGTTCAGAATTAAGGAACTTGAGGGTAAGGTTCTTAGGTATCTTGAAGTTCGTGTATGTGGACTAAACAGAAATATGCATGTGATTATATCATAGGTGTCTGTGACATGGAATGTACGTATGTGCTTATGTGTCCAAATATTAATTTCATGTGACCACTAATTTACGTATGTGACGCTATGTACTTTGTTTGTCGTGATATATAATTTGTTACTAATACTAAACCTGTGACCTGAGTATGAAGTCCTGTGACCTGAACATACCATTGTGCACTGAGATATGAATGTCTGTGACCTATTCTTTTTTGAGTTTAAACTAACATATAACATTGGTGCTATTACACTCTCACAGGTATCTCCTTCCAACCAAACAGTGTTCTCCGTGAGCGATGAAAGGTCCACATTTGTTGTTGATATTGAGCAACGTACATGTACTTGCAGGATGCTGCAGGTCGATTTGATGCCTTGTCCACATGCATCGACTATAATCGCACATACGAAAAGGGATGCATATTCTTACTGTTCCTATTATTACACAAAGGAAGCATATGTAAATGCTTACGAAAGTTCGGTATATCCTGTTGGAAATCCAGACGAGTGGAGAGTGCCCGATGAAGTAGAATTCCAAATTGTTTTAGCTTCTAACCAAAAGTGGAGTTCTGGAAGACCTACTGAGAATAGGAAGAGATCATCTAGGGAAGGGAAACCAAAAGTAAGATGTGGACGTTGTGGTGCACATGGTCACAACCGCAGGAGGTGCTTAAGTTTGGTCCCATTAAGTAAGAACGGTTGATAGGAAGTCAATACATGATAAAGACTTATCAAAGTTAGGTCGCATTCTTGAATTCTTTTTAGCATACCAACATGTAGACATGTGTTTCAATTGATCAATTGACAAATAATTTTTAAATAGTAAGGTAATAAATGATAAATGAAATACATCTGCACTTTTTATTCGGTTGAACATAGAGTTTTGTAAATTTGTGATTATAGATTCCATACACAGCAATATATTTGAATTGTGACTATTAATTCACTTAAAGGCATGAAATGTGACCTAAACGTGGTGGAGAACAAATATATGTCCAGGTCACAGATTCCTTAAATAAAATGTACTGTGATCAACTCTTGGCAGGCTATTGTAATTGATATGTGACCTGTTCTTGACATGTGCCATGGCAAACAAAAACTGTGACCAAAATCACAACCAAATCAGTGGCCAGGTATGTGACCTTTTATTTACTATGTGACTTGTTATTAACATATGTAATGACAAACTGAAACGCCGACCAAAAGCAATACTAAATCTGTGACATGGTACTGTGACCTAATGTTCGAGGTACAGTTCGACTTGTGACCTGATCTTTGCATCATATATTATGTGTGCTAAATTCGTGACTTGCTAGGTATATCACATGTGACCTATTATCGACATATATCATGCCAAAGTAACTCCCACCAAATGGAATATTAAATCTGTGACCTGATACTGTTGATATGTGAACAAATTTACACACGGCATTAAAAAATAAATCATATACCAAAAGCACAACTATGTATTCATGTATTGCAACAACATATTAACAAATGAAGGTTGGGGCACCCATGTATTACAAAAGCATATTCACATCCACATGACAGTATTGAGTACAAACACCTCCATTGCTTGAAAGAAATATAAAATGCTATCAACTGAAGCATAAAACTCATTTACAAATGTTTTCATATTTGTCATTCTATTACAATCCCCTCCCCTTTAAAAGTCTGCCTCGCCTTCTTCACGTAAGGTTCTCGGTGTTTGTAGAGTAGTGAGGCGATATCAATTCTACATTTTGCAGCATCGAACTTATGGAGAATAGCACATCTGCCATCACGGAGGATATACAATGCATACAATATCACAAACACCCAGCAGTCATGACTGTAAAAGCACACATTATAGTATGTTACGAATTAATTAATTTACAAGTTATACTGCTGTAGTTGGTCACATACTTACCCATTCGTTTGTTGAGGCAGGGTACTGTCAATGGTCACCTTCATTTGCTTGCATTCAGATTCGTTGTGATCGGGGTCTTTTTTTTGGAAATTCCCAATGCTTTCATAAGAGCATGCAATACCTTCACATAGGGTTCAATACCTTCCAGCACATTCCAATCACGATACGCTTTTCCAGATGAATTGAATAGCATCAAAGTATGGCTTTTAAATTCTACCAGACCTTGCATCCAGTGAGCTTTGTTCGTGGGCAGGAGTGGTATGAACACATAGTCTACATCAGCCCAAGATGTGCTTAGGGATATCAAGCGACCTGTGACAGCCTTAATCATGCTGCTCTCCGACAACAGAATTTGAGGGTCTTTTTGGAAAGCGGGAAATATATCTTTTATCTTGTTTTGGAACCACAAGTCCGTCGTTGTAGCTCTTAACTTTACTTTCCCAAATTTTGCTACCTGGCGAATATAGTAGAAGCATGCATCCATGTGCTGTTTGAACATGAAGGACACGGTTAGGTACAACATTAAAAAGTTATAACTCTATGACAGTGTGCTGCTCAGCAGTATGTGCATAGTGTTGTATGAGGTTCTTAATGTTGTGTGACTGGTTAACAAGGAAATGTGTAGTGAACAGATAGATAAGCATTACCATACCGAGCCACTTAAAGACGTTTCTGCATTTATCAACTGATGAAACCATGTCTTGTGACCGACAGGGTATAAGCCAATACTAAAGGCTGGTTTGATTTGGTCATCTTACTCATTAAACTTTTTCCTGTTGCTAAAAGTTGACTGTCAAGATACTGTAACTGTGTGACCAGTATATTTGAAAATATAAGAAACATGTACATACCTGTTTTTGGGTTTGTACCCTCTCTGAAACCAACCCAAGAATGCTGATTTATCAACTTCATCAACATGGTCTTTATAATTTCCAAATACAATAACATTACCGTTATGCCGCAGTACCTTTCCTTCCCTGACAACAAATGTGGACCGCAGTATCCTCGCAGGCCTTGAAGCCCGCTTAACTGGTAATGCAGATGCCGGTTCTGTAGTTGGTGATCCCTGTGACTTGTAAAGGTCACATTTAGTTTACATAAATTTGATGTACACATTGTGTGACTAGCATATTACACTAAAAAAAATAATTTGAATACCTCTTCGTCAACATTTTGGGATGCTGTGATCACATCAGATATGACAGCATCTACCTGCTTTTGAATTTCTGAAGACTCCAAATCATCTGGTTGTGTGTATTCGATACCCAGGTCAAATGATGGCGGTTCAAGACTACTAGGAAAGGCACATCTTCAATTGGGTCGACCTTCCCCTTCCCTTTCCCGTCGACAACATGTTGCAGTTTTTCCACCTGTATGTGAAATTGGAGAATTTCAGACATGAAATCTGTAACTATGTTCAGTGATAGATAGATTGAACATATCATGTACCTACCTCGTCGATCTTCTCGAATCCTTCGACAGCAGCTTCCGTGTCTTCATACTCATTAACTGGACAACCTTTCCTATCATTGAATCGCCTTAATATCTCATCCGTGGAGCTTGAGATCATTGCAGTCACCGATTCAGACAGGAATTGCATGTTCGTCCTAATCTCGATCATGTCATGTTTTAACTATCCTTGTATTAGGATGATTTCAGACATTTTTTTTGCCTAATCAGAGTTGAGGCTCGACATCTGTGACTTGATGGCGTCCATCTCCACGGTTAATACTTTATTCTGTGATTGAAGTTCTGAAAGTTGCGCATTCAAATCGTGAAGCACCTGTAAACATGATTAAGATAAATAGTTAAATGTGACCTTATAAAAGATGCCTGTGACCATGAGAATTGAACTGTGACCAGTACTAAGTGAACTGTGACTAGTACTATGTGAACTATGACCACAATTTGAAAACAATTGAACAGAAATAAAAATAATCTTACAGCACTCTCTTGGATCCTATGATGTTATTCTTCATTTGGAGAAAGTTGGGGACCTGAAGGGCCTTCATCAGCACGGGGTGTTTCTTGATGGGATAGCCCCTCACATTGTCGTGGAGGATCCACAAAATCGTCATCATCATTTGTAATGTGAGCCTTTCTAACACCAGTGTCCGTTACCAAAGGCACTGATTTCTCACTCATGTGTGAAGGATCAACAGACTTTCCCTTCCTGCTTTCCTTTCGACGGCTGCTCTGAGAAAACTCTGGTTGAATTGTTTTGTTATGCTGCATGCCATCCATGTATGGCATTGCCATTTCAGTTTCAGTAGGCATCAGGTCACATATTTCAATCTGCATTGCATTATAGTAAAATATTAGAGAACCAATAAGTTTACCATATGTTCCACTATCAGCAGAATATGGATTACTGAAACATTACATTAGGCTTGTTGAAGTAGCCCAGCTCTTCCAACTTAGATGCAGAAGGTTGCTCGTTTGCATTCCAGTTATTGATTCGAGGGTGCGTCCTCGATACCCTTGTGACAATAACTTCATCTAGGTCAGGGAAGGTTTCGTAGATCCATGCTTGAAAGGCTACCAACATACCTCGTAGCCTATAATGTGCGGTTTGTCGACTCAATGCATCTTTTAAAGAACTCAAAGTAATCTCAAACAGTAATTTTCCCCATGGAAAACTGTTCAGCGCGGGGAAGTCCTCAACAAGAGTGAACAAGTAATGGTCAACCACTTTCTTATAATCTCTAGGAAATAAGTATGCAGTAATGAAGTACAGGATACCAATGAGTGCCACATCATGATCCGGGAGAGTTTCAACAAGATCCAGATCAGGCATTTGGCAAGCAGATATGAATGTGGACTTCACATCTTCATGTGTCACGATATCGACTTGGGAAAAGTACTTATTCTTCAGTTGTGACTGTCTACTTTCAAAAATGTCCGTGTCACTATCGCCAGAACATCTCAGCCCCGTGACTATGCAAAACTCAGATATAGAGAATCTAACATAACGCCCAGCAACTAAAAACCACAACTCTTTAGGATTAGGTTGTTGGACCTGCCGCAAGAGGAAGTAGTGAATTAATTGTGGTTGTACCACAATTTTATGGCAGTCGAGAAAATGGGCAAAGCATGTTCCCTTCATAATGAGCTTCTGTCGGTCAGATAATTTTGCTTGGATACTTGAAAGTACACCATTGTTGACTGATGTTGTAATCTTGCCTGGGAACCATCGTTCCTTCGGTATGATATATTGCCAATCCTGCACAAAATTGTTTAGAAAGACCCAATGTTAAGTAAATGTAGGGAAATCACACACAATTAGATGTATGCAACTGTGTACTCTGGCTACAGATATATTAACATTGTTGTATAACCAGAAATAATTTGGTCACAGGCATGTGTAATGCTACAACAAAACTTAGTCACAGATGATTATCATGGTCACATGCCATGAGTATCATGTTCTATATTCAATTGAATGAGGTCACGTAGGTATGCATTGTTACACAATAAAGCCAATTATTGTGCATTCAAGTCACGTAGGTCACATGCCATGAGTATCATGTTCTATATTCAAATCATGATACAAACCAATTACTGGCATACATTTTTGTTGTGCATTCAAGCCACAAACCATGTAAGCCACAGTCACATTTGACATATTAGTCAAATGTAGGCATCATTGTTCATAATGCGTACGATCACAGATGTATAAATAAATACTGTCAACAATCAGGCCACATGCAACAATCAGTTGAGATGTCAACATTCAGGTCACACATTGAGATCTTGGTCACATATAGATAATGGCGAGGTCACAGACAATTGATCAATTGACAAATGACGTACGTTCCTATGTACTTTGTTTGTGGTGCTATATAAGCAACAGTCACAGTTTGACATCTTGGGTCACATGCAACAATCAGTTGAATCATTAGCAATGTCATTAGAGGCCACACATTCATAGCTCCCTCGGTCACACATCGACATCTTGGTCACATATTCATAATGGCGAGGTCACAGACATAATTTTTGTTATGTAATTAAGCGACATTTCGGGAGAAATCTAGGTCACACTCAATATTGGTATCAAGAACCCTAATCCAACGATTAGGGCCGATTAAATGACGGAAAAATTACCTAAGACTTCAATGCTTCTAACCTATGAATTCTATCACCATGTTTGCCAATAAAAACATCATAACTAACACCTAAAATTATAATTACCTTTTTCGAGCGCATTTTCTTCGCGGTCAGAGACGCCGGTTGCTTATTAGGTGGTGTTTTTTTGGGGCTAACCACGGATTTCCTCTTGCTTCTATGTTCGGACGTATCTTCGACATTGATTACCAACTTCGCGGCCTTTGACTTCACCATTTCAGATGTCCACAGAGATTTGGGTGAAAACGGCGGAGAGTATTATCCACTGCTTGATGTGGCCGGATGTGGCTTGTATTCTAAGTTGCCGGAAGTGAGATCAATGAGCGGTGTAGACGATTGAGAGAGTGGGAGATAGATGAAAAAGCGAAATTCCGGCACTTGAGAGGAACCGTGTAGAGGATTGAGAGATTGGGAGCAAGAGAGTGAGAGATATATGAAATGGTTTATTATGGAAGTTATTATACAATTCAAATTGCGATATTTAAGGGAACACAGCAGTTGCAATACATATCGTTTGAAAACTAAATTATAATTTTATATTTAAATATATAATAATTAAATTGAAACCTGAGATTTGCATAAACAATTTCGGTGGCTGAATCTTTCACAGTGATCTCCAAATGTCGGGAATTCTATAATTTCCACAAAAAAAATTACTCATTAAAAATCTGTTTAAAAAAAAAGGAAATTACACTAAAAAAAATTTAATTGGACCAAGTGAGGGGGGATTACAGCCCAGCTAATCCCACCTTAAATCCGTCCCTGGTAAAAAGAATTTTAAAATAATGGATGTCAAATAGGGGCTAATTACAGTATTCATGATTTCAATTGTTTGATACATTATTTTATTTTATTGATTTAATGATCTTACAAAAATTTAAATAATACGAAGAATGAGAAATTGCCTTCTATGCCTTGACGTAATGCTTGAGAACCTTCTGCCTTATCACGCCTTGAACTTTTTTTGAATACTACCTATAGCTAATAATAGTAAATAAACTGGTGATTAGCTAATAAATGAACAACTAAAATACACTCCTTAGAAGAGATAAAGAAACCACCCTAGGGTTGATGCCAACGGGCCACTTTCGTCTTTAAAGAGATGGAGGTAGAGTTCGTTGTCCTATATATTAATTTAATCATTGTGTATGTTTGGCAAATCTTACATTTTTTAAAATTAATTAAATATACTTTGGGTAATTGTATTCACACCAAAATTTTTATTTTTCACACCACATTTTAATTACACTTAAGGTTCTTAATCTTTGTTCATTATTGTACTTATGTCCCTAACGTTTTTCATGTAATTATTATATTTGAACTTTTCATTGGTTAACATATTTTGTATTTGATAACAAATTTATGTTTAAAAGTTTGTTAAAATGATGTAAAATAACTTATTTTCTCATACCACTTGTTGATCTCAAAGGGTTGTAAAGAATGAGATTTAATGACAATGTGAATTAATAAAGATCACAACAAGAAACAAGATTAAAAGTAAAGAAATATACAAAGAGAATTTATCGCAGAGAAACGATGTATTATAAACTGGCAATATAGAGATAAATTACAGACACAACAATAATGCTTAAACAAAATTGACATAGAAGCCTTGTATTTATATGCTACGTTTCAAACCCATAAAAAACAAAAAAAAATATATTACAATTAGGAAACTCAATTTCAACCGGATTTTGTTTCCTTGTTGTTGAATGTAGTTAGATTTCTTTCCAATACTAACAACACACGATTTAAAACTCCTATTTAAGTCACAACTCTAACAATCTCCACCTAAGAAATAAACCCATTACATCGAAATGAAATGGCAAATCTCCTTAATGCAATAACCAAAACTCTCCACATAAACCATCGTCCTCTGCACGGCGTCTACAAACGACACCTGAACCCTACTTTTGGATTCCCAAAATTCCACCAAGGAATTAATGTTTACCAAACAGGGTCGAAGCACACCCTATAGCAGAAACCATAAAAAATGTTTGAATAGAAGGCCCCTTGCTAGAACTGTCGCCTTTAACATCCCCAAAAGCATTACAGACATCACTGACACCACGGTACCTACGCTCAATGGATTTAATCCTAGCAACTCAACATAGTGTAATTGCTAAAATTGGTGGCAAAGCGGAATCACCAATGCTCCTTCGAGCAATGTTCTGAACCGACCTAGAGCTGTCACAAGAGGTATTGTACCAAACTGAATATCCACCACAGTACTGAACTTGTCCATAAGTCTCTCAAGTGGTTCTGCGCTCCCTTACAAGATGTACAACTGAGACATTTTCCGTCCCTCTAGTACAATTCGGACACCCTTTCGGATCTTCAAGACTTCACCTCCACTAGAGAATTTATAATCCTTTTGTATCCAGAGTACTAAGCGAGAAGAAATTCATTTTCAGGTCTGGAACATGTCGAAAATGATCAATTATTATGACCGCTCCATCCTGTAGGCTAAATCTGACTTGACCGATCCTAGCAATACGGCAAGACTGATTGTTTCCAACTACAATTTCACCTTGTTGAAAAGCCTCATATGTCTGATAGAAATCTCGATTGGAAAACATATGATGCAAACATGCCGAATTAAAAATCTACTTCTCGTTAGGCTTAGATTTTACGTCAGATACCATGGTCAAATCACATCTCCGCCGTCTGAAAAATCCTCAACTACATTTGTTTCGTCTGAAGTCAAAGGTTGCGCTCCACGATTTGCAGTTAAATCACCTTTAGCCTGCAACTTAACGCAATCCTTTCGAATATGTCCCTTACGTCTGCAGTAAAAGCAAAACAAATTGCTATTATTCTTCGATCTAGCCTTTCGTCGACCACCATGAGATACAAGAGCTTCCTCATCCCTTGATGTAGCTCCAACCAAATGCTTCAATTTCTCATTTGAGTGCAAAGTATCATAGATGTCGTCTATAGTCAAAGTATTCTGACTATACAAAATGGTGTTTCAAAACGACACATAAGAGCTAGGCAACGAACATAACAGGATCAAGACAAGATTTTCTTCATCGTACTTAACCTCCAATGTTTCCAATTCTGCGACAATTTTCTTGAACACGGCAATATTGTCTTCCAACGACCCTCCTTCCATCATACGAAGGGATTATAGCTTTTGCTTTAGAGCCAATTTACTGGTAAGACTCATGGTCTTACATAACTGTTATAGTTTCAACCACAAAGCAACTGTTGTTTTCTCCTTCAAAACATCATGCAGAATATTGTTGGATAAATGAAGATGAACTGCAATAAAGCCTTCTGATCTCTCCGTTGTTTCTTTTCCATTGTCCAATCAGTTGGCATCTTTTTAAAATTTAGCAGCGAATCGTCCAAATCCAAATGCCCCAAAATAACCCTCATCTTTACTTACCATAAAGAAAACCTTGTATTGTAATCCAACAGCAAAATGTCATACCTCGTGGTAGTCATCTCTGAAAATAACCAATCCACAGAAGAAGAACCAAGCTCTAATACCACTTGTTGATCCCAAAGGGTTGTAAAGAATGATATTTAATGACGATGCGAAATAATAAAGATCACAACAAAAAACAAGATTAAAAATAAAGAAATAAACAAAAAGAATTTATCGCAGATGAATGATGTATTATAAACTGACAATATGGAGTGAAATTACAGATTCAACAATAATACTTAAACAAAACTGACAAATGAACCTTGTATTTATAAACCACGTTTTAAACCCTAGAATAGTCTTAAAATGAAAGAAAATATATTACAATTAAAAGACCCAATTTCAACGTAATTTTGTTTCCCTGTTGTTGAATGCAGTTAGACTCCTTTCCAAATCCAACAACACGCGATTCAAGATTCCTATTTGAGTCACAACTCTATCAAAATTTTTATAAAATAAATAAATAAAATGTGCAAAAAATATATTTTTCCTTGTTTTCAAGCATGAAAATAATATATTTTGATCATCAAGGATGTGATGTACTACAATGAGCAAAGATTGAAGAGTTTAACTGTAATTAAAATGTGGCATATCAAATGAAAATCTTGGTGGCAATATAACCACCTTATGTTTTTTATCCACAAATATCATAGGATTTTCAACTTACTACTCTCCTATTATCTGCACATTTGATACGAAACACAATTTATAAGCACATAAAAACTCTCACATCATTCCACGCTAGTTTGACTAAATAAAATGCATTGGCAACAATTTAATTAATGGAGTAATTGGTAAACGTAATATGGAGACATGGATGATGTTTGAGAGTCATTTTTATGTAAAAATGCATTTTGGAATAGTAAATTGATGAAAAATGTGTGGTTAAACAATAAGGAAATTTTTTTATTTACGTGTTATATTATTTTAATAAAAAATGTGTGGTTAAAAAGAAGAGAGAGAAAAATACATTTTGAAAAAAATAGATACCAAACGGGGCCCATGATGGAGCTTTAATTCAAGGAAAATTCTAAATCCTTCATGGACTTTGGCCAGAACACTCACTGTACGTGGGCCCCATGTGTGATATAAAATGCCAAAAAATAACCACCCACCCTACCAATTCGTCTTTTCTGTAAACTATATGTAAGCAAAAAAATTTAAGTGTAGCTTCTCTCTTAATTCAAATGTTTTCCATGTTAAAATACTGATTCCTAGAAGAAATTGGCAATTAAAAAATATTATTTTTCCACATCTAACATTGTTGAATTCTGACATGGTCAGACCCAAACATTTGTGCTTTACCAGGGAGGAAATAATGATGAATATAGTAGATGAAGTATAATTGAAGAATTTTTGAAAAAAGTTGAAAAACATAAAAAACCTAGTTATCCCTATTTACCTAAAAACACTACAAATGAAAGTTTTGGAGATATACATAAAAGATTAGAAAATCTGGAACATAATTTGCAAGTAGGAAACACTCTTTTAGATAAAAGTCTTAAAGGAAAAGATAGGATTATAATCAATCCACCTCAAGATTTTAGGATAACACAAAAGGAAAATAATAAAGGGAAAAAACATGAAGAAAAACAATATATGATTACAGATGTAGAAGAAATAGAACAAAAATTCTTAGAATCTACTTGATGAAGAATATAAAAAACAGTTAGAAGAATTAACTGAAAAAATTGAAAATACAAAGATGAATACTAATTCATCTTCAAGTCAAAATATAAAAGTAGAATTCAATAGTGATGAAGAAACTGATTATCCTTATGGTACCTTAATACCTAATAAAGCTGATATTAACCAATATAGAAAAACACAGAAAAGATATACTGAAAATGTAAGAAAACAGTCCATAAAAAAAATAAATACAATGAAATCTTATAATGAACCAATCCATGCAACATGAATATGGTTAGATTTAGACTGTGTAGATAAAAATAAAGCTATTGAAACATGGATGAAAAGTACAGATTTAGCAATACAATTTAATAAATGGGAAACATATACAGCTTTTGGATTTATAGAGCATACATTCAGAGGAATTGTTTCTGAATGGTGGAGAAAATTACCAGAAACTATTTAAGAAAGGATAAAGTATGGAGCAGGTAGAATTGAGGTATTAGATAATAGAAATTTTTTAAATGAACAAAATATATAGGAAATATTAAAAAGATTTGAAAAAATCTTAAGAACGGTATTTTTAGGAGATAGATATACTTCTAATGATGAAGAAAGAAAACAAGATGAATATAATCAAGGAATGATAGCAATGAAAAATTTAAAGATATGTGATATGTGTGAATTAGAAAGATACACATGTAAATTTGAAGAAATATACTATATATTAAATCAAAGAGATTATAAAAAAAATAAACCTATATTAAGATCTTATTTTACAAAGTTACCATTCCCTTGGAGAATTAAGTTATTAAAAGAATATGAAAAATTATTACCTCTAAGAGAAGAAGAATGAATAAAAATAGATAGTCTGGGAAGTAGAATTGAATTTATAAAAAGAATGATAAGCATATGGTGTAGAGAAACTTTAGAAAATAAAAAAGCATATAAAATAAGAAAGAATTCATTATGTTGTTACGAAAATAATGGCCAAGTTGAACAATTTGGATGCCATAAGAAGAAGTATAAACCATATAAAAAATATAAAAGAAAATTCAAAAATTACAAAAAATTCAAGAAGAAAAATTTTAAACCACATAAAAAATATTTCAAGAAAAGAAATTGGAATAAAAAATTTAAAACAAGAAACATTAAAAAATGTAGATGTTTTATTTGTAATGAAAAAGGACACATTGGCCCCTCAATGTCCTAAAAAAAAGATAGACAAAATATAAAAACTCTTAGAATTTATGAAAAATTCCAAAAAGATAGTGATATAGAACCAATTGAATATTTTGAAGATCTAAGTAGTGAATGCAGTAGTATTTATGAATTAGAAACATCCTCATCAGAAGAGGATTATGAGGAGATAGTATATATGAATCAGGAGATACAACAATCAGAAATAGAAATAAAGACAACTGAAGAAGTTGAAGATTCTATAGAAGGTATAAATTAAGAGATCACTTTTGATATTAAAAAATACACAGGAATCACTAAAAAAATTTTAGACCTACAAGAAAAAGATGTATTCCATCCAAAATTCTTAAAAATTTTACCAAGAGTGAATAAAATAATTGTAAGTATGAATTATAAAGAAATGTCTATCAATATAGAAGATACCATAAGAAAAGCAAGAATTCCTATAATCACAAAAGAATGGGTAAAACAAAAATTATCCAAAATTCCAGAGAACGTAAGAAATAAATTAAAATGCATTGAATTAGGAGGAGTCCAGAGAATGGTAAACGGATTTTTTAGAGAAGGTATGAACATACCAATAGAAATATACTGTATGGACAATAGAATCTTACAAGATCCTATAGATGCTCTATTAGGAACAGTTGTAGGAAACTTAGTCTATCAAAAGATAATATTTACAGTAAAACCAAATTATGCAATATCATTAAATGATGAAAATATTGACCAAAGTTTCAATCTATACTATAGAATTGGAAACTTAAAAATGTTACGAAGAAGTAAGGCTATTAGTATAAGCATAAAATCAATCTTTGCTTTTAATAATATCCATCATAACAATCTAAGGAAGATAATTGATAATATTATCATACATAAAGATTTTGAGGAATTAGCACAATATATACCTTTTAGGAAATACCAAGAACATGAAGTCACTATACCAGAACAAATAATGCTTGATTTCAATAAACAAACTAAAGAAATTAATTCTGAAGGAAAATTAATAAGAAGAAATAGCGTCAACTTAGAAGAAGATAATTTTATTGCAAGATTTCCCTCTAGACAAGACTCTAAGATAAGCAGACTTAAGAATTTAAGTATTGCTGAACCATCAAGTTCACAATATTACATTAAGACAAGATATGTAAATCAAGAAGGATACAAGAAGAATCTTCTTGTCCTCATAGATACTGAAGCAGATAAAAGTCATGTAAATGCTAAATTTGTTAGCCATTTAATAGACTTTGAAATACCAGAACCATATATATTTAAGGATTATTTAGGAAATAATCTTGAAATAAGAAAATATGTTAAGTTCCCTCTTATACTTATAGGAGAGGATCAGAAAGAATATACTAAAGAAATAATTTTATATAAAGATGAATAATATGGAGTAGATCGTTCACCTATTCTATTAGGAATGAACTTTTTTGAGAAATATAGTCCTTATAAAATCTGCCAATGATATTTAAAGATAACAGTTGATGATAACCCAATCACCATATCAAGAATAGATGAAAATATGAAATCATTGTTATCATGAAAAGAGTAATTAGTACTAATCTCATGAATCCATATATTGAAATTACACTTAATATAAAAAGATATTGTAGAATTAAATTTCATGCTTACTTAGATACAAGAAGTACAATAAGTTTATGCTTACCAAATGTACTACTATCTGAATACTGGATATACAATTTAAAAAAGATAGTCACCGCTACAACAGCAGGTGGAAGTAAGGTAATATACAGTAAATATGCTAAGCAAGTACCTTTTCTAATTTCCTTTAGAGAAGTATTTGTTGATACAATATATATGTCAACCACAATTGGATGTGATATTTTATTAGGACAAAATTTCCTATTAAAATATGCACTATTTACACAATATATTGATAAGTATATGTTCACAACACCTTGTGCATATAAAATATTTACACCTAAAATAAATAAAGCTGTTACAATAGCATATACAGATATAAATCATCGGAGTTCCTCAACCCAGCGTGGTGGATGTTGGAGTATGGAAAAATTTAAATCAGTTACAATCTTAAAAATGACAACAGAAAATAGAATTGAAAAATTGAAAAAAGAAATTTCTGAAACATATTATGAAAATCCATTAGAAAAATGGAATACAGACAAAGTAAAGGCAAAAATAGAATTAAGCAATCTAGACACTATTGTTAGAGTCAAACCCATGAAATATAGTGTTGATGATCAAAAGAAATTTAAAGACCAGATAAGAGAATTGTTAGAAGCCAAGTTAATTAGGCCAAGTAAAAGTCCACATAGCAGCCCAACCTTTATGGTTAGAAAACATAGTGAGATAAAAAGAGGAAAAGTCAGAATGGTGATAAATTATAAAAAATTAAATGAAGTTACTAAATTTGATGGATACTACTTGCTAAATAAGGACACCCTTATTAAACAAGTACATAACAAAAAGATATTTTCAAAATTTGATTGTAAGTCAGGGTTTTGACAAATCATGTTTACAGAAGAAAGTAAACCACTAACTGTATTTAGTACCCCCAATCCTTTAGGACAATAAGAATGGAATGTAATGCCATTTGGGTTGAAAAATGCACCACAAATATTCCAAAGGAGAATGGATGAGGTAATCAAACCAATTACTCATTTCTGTATTGCATATGTAGATGATTTACTTATTTATTCAAATAACATTGATGAACATATTGAACATCTTGAGAAATTTTGTTATATTATGAAAAAACATGGTATTACACTTTCTCAAAAGAAAGCAGAAATAGCTAAAACAGAGATAGAATTTTTAGGATTATTTATAAAAGAAGGAGAATTGCAATTGCAATCTCATATTGGAGAAAAGTTTCAAGAATTTTCTGAAAAAATCAAAGATAAAAAACAATTACAAAGCTTTCTTGGTATATTAAATTATGTTGAAGGATTAATTGAAAATTGTGCTAAATTGAAAAATTATTTTCTTCCAAAATTAAGGAAAAATATTATGTGATCTTAGGAAAAATAAGATTGCGAAAACATAAGGAAAGTAAAAGAAGAGTTAAAGGTATTGCCCAAACTTGTAATACCGCAAGAAGAAGATTTCTTTGTCCTTGAAACTGATGCTTCAGATTATTATTGGGGAGCAGTGTTAAAGGTGAAAAAGAGTCATAAAGAATATAAATGTGAAAAAGATTATTCTTGTCCTGAAATACTTGCAGGTTATACATCAGGAATATTCAAAGAAGTTGAAACAAGATATGAGACAAACAAAAAAGAACTCATTGCTGTAAAAAGAGGAGTTCAAAAATATGAAGATTATTTGTTACCAAAGAAGTTCTTGATTAGAACTGATAATACTCAAGTTAAAGCCTTTTTAAAAAATAATGTTGATCCATCTATTACGAATAAATATATTATTAGGATACAAATTTGGTTCTCATATTTCAAATTTGATATTGAATACATAAAAAGTAAAACTAACTTTCTTCCTGATTATCTTAGCAGGGATGGAGCTAGAACAACTAAGGACGAAAATTCAGATACTTGAGATAAAAGTTTCCTATTTGGAAACACAAATTCAAAATATCTAAGATAGCCTACGAGGCAAAAATATAGCCTTTGAGGCAAAAGTTACTTGTACCAAGTCTAGTATCCCTTCGCAGGGACTTGTAAATACTATCGCTCTTTCCGAGGATAAAGGGAAAGAAAAGAAGGTAATAGGAACCCCCTCACAGGGAAAATTTGAACCTATTACTGGTAATAAAGATATTCAAGATATCAAAAGAGAAAGTAGCTCTTCACAGAGCCAAATTCAATCTAAACTTTCTATTAAAAGGATAGATCCAAAAGATATTGTCAAAATATGCCATGAAGCAAAAATTTCCAGAAAAGATAACAATGAAGAAGTAACACTCTTTATTGTTATTTTCAATATTTTATCAGATTGATATCTGAAGATTGAAAAGTGGATGAAGACTCTCCACTATTCAAAATACAACAAGATAAATTTTTATCCACGAGCACCAGCCAATTGAGTTCGAAATTGTTTTGAGATAGGAAATATACTTTGTATATATCCTAGCAAAGATTTCAAAGAAATAGCTCAACTTCCAGCCAACATCAGGAAAGCTGTTAAAAAATATACTGAAGTTGTTAAAACGACAAATATATATATATATATCAGATTCCATTCAGCAACCATGGAATGGGATCCCGTTCTTGAATATATGCATCCATCGTTCCATGTAATAAAAATGGGACTTACAAATCAGCATTTTTTACCAACCAATCAAAAGGTTGTTAAAAATGGTTATCAAGATATTTTAAATATGATACCCTACAGAAGAGCAAAAGGGTATAAAGAGATATTTAAACATATAACTCAGATAATTACTGAGAAGGAGAAGATGTTGGTTTATCCATCTGAAGATCGTATTATCTATTCCAATGCAAGGATGGCTACCAAAGAAGAAGATATTTGCTATCTCGACCATTTATTATCTGCAATTATTTCCAACCAAGTGCATGGATCAGAAGATATGGCTAAAGAATTATGCAAATTACTTTGGAACTACAGTGATCACCATTGTGAATACTGCGTGGTTGAAGATATGAGTCAAGCATCTCTTAATGATGAAAAATTCCCTGCAGAATTCTTTGATTCAAAAATGGAAAAGTGATGGTGACAAAAGTAGCCCTTTATCACTACTTTAATAAAGAAATTTATTAAAGAAAAACTGTGGCTACTAAAAGACAGAAGATAGTGCAAGAAAAGTCTCCATAATTGTGACTACTCCCCACCAATTGTTACAAGTGGCAGACAAACTCAAAAGATAAGGCATCTAATTTCAAAAAGGAGAAGTCCACTAGCAAGAAGATAATGGAAAAATTCGGTGTAGATAAGATGGCCAAGCTACCCAACAAAGAAAGGTGGAAAACACCTGTCAAGATAAGGTTCCCAAAGGCTTCTATAAAAGGAGGCAAGGAGGAAGAAGGAAGATATCTCGAAATAACTTATCTCTAAAACACTCAGAGGAAACACATCTTAGATAGATCTTTTGTAATCTGTATACACCACTTGTATTCAGAAAAATATTAGATAGCTTGAAGATAGAAAAGCGTGTAATAAGGTAATCACTTATGGAGTTCTAAACTTCATAAGGTGAGTACCAAATGTATGTAAATATAGTTTGTAAGCATGTACAATTTCAGTTTATGAATATCAAAGTAAAGTTTGTTATGTTCAACAAAGCTTTCATAAAAAGGATTTCGTTAAATTTCTTATAATTCTTCGGCAGTACAGATAGAGATTTTAAATTTTTTTCAAAACATTGATTTTGAATGGATGTTAGCCATGCCAAAGTACCGGTCTTTGTAGAATGGTTTAGGGGAAAAAGGCAGTCTTCTAACAAAATTGTAGCACCTTGTGTGTGAGTTATCTTTTAAAATTTCGTTCCAAGTAGGAACTTGATTCTGAAAAGAATTTGGATAGAGGTGAAAACAGAGACTCTTGATACTGTGAGATAGCGTCTGTGACAACACGGCTAGTTCTCTAGAATGAGAAATGCAACCTTAATTGAAAAACCTTTTGCGGAAGCAGTTTTGGACCCAAATGATTTCAAAAACATTTTAAATCTTTACTTGATTCAGAAGATTGATTAAGTACATGCAAAGTATCTATAAGAACATACTGGAGGGAAAGCCTGTTTATTTCCATTTGATTACTGTAAGTTATTCTGATGAACAATTCACAAGCATCCACATTCACTAATGATAATAATCTCATATTATTTTTAGATGAAAAAGATGTTTTGTTTTTATTTAAATTAGATGAAAAGTCTGAAGATATATTTCCTCTTGGCAAAGAAAAAATTGAAGAAATATATAGAGATAAATATTATAATTATAGAAATTACATAAGATTTGATTCTGTAGGAACTAGTAGAGAGATAAGAAAGGTAGAAGATATTATAACCAAACATAGAAATATATAAGAAGAAATTTTAGAAGAATTAGGTCGAGGATATATAACTAAGAAAGGTCAACCTATAATCTTTGAAGAACTATCAAGATACAAAGAATATTTAAAGGTATTTGAAAGGTTGAAAAATATAAATATAGGTCCTGATTGATAAATCTTTAAAGATATAAGGAACAACTTGCAAATAACTATAATAAGGACAAAATAGTATTTTTAATAAAAGATGCCATTATGGAAAATAAGAATAATTTTCCAGCCATTTCAAAGACTACCCCTTTACCAGGTCTCAAGGATTGTCACAGATTTAATTAGCCTTGGACCCCAATATATATCTGAAATTCAGTTCGTTAAATCATAAAGATAAATCATCTTCCATATTTCATGCGTTTGATATTAACCAAGCTATTTGATTTATTCTCAAGATACATGCAGAAAAGCATGTTTCAGCAAGTTACTATGATCAATATTCTCTTGTTGGTTCCACTGGCAGCCCTTTTTTACTCCAACTCTGCCGCTGCCTCCACCGCCACCACAAAGCCGGGCTGCCAATCGAAGTGCGGAGACTTAAGTGTTCCCTACCCTTTTGGAATTGGACTAGGAACAAACTGTTCAATGGGCTTATGGTTTGATATAAACTGCAACACCACTTTCAACCCCCCGAAGGCTTTCATTGGAACCGGAAACCTCGAAATTATCAGCATATCTGACGAAAAAATACGTATCAAGAATTGGGTGGCGGCCAGGTGCTATAGCCAAACTGGTAACATAACCCGCAAAAACCCCGCATGGATCAACTTCACCGGAACTCCTTACACCTTTGCTGATTTGAACAAGTTCACGGTAGTGGGCTGCGATGATCTGGCAATTATTGTTGGCACAAGTGGCCGGAATTTCACCAGTGGCTGTCTGTCTGTTTGTTTGGAACGTGAAGATTTGATTGACGGGTCTTGTACAGGTATTGGGTTCTTTTTTTTTTTTTTTTTTTTTTTTTTTTGGTCTAAACCACTATAGTTAGCTTATTTTATTAAAAAAATGAATAAACATATTACAGATTTTAAAGGGGAAATAACCTTAAATCCAATTAAAGATACAAACTTTGTTCAGGTATTGGTTGTTGCCAGACTCCTATACCAAAAGGCCTAAAGGCTTTTTCTTCTACACTTTTAAGCATCCGTAATCATACAGGAGTCTGGTCCTTTAATCGCTGTGGTTATGCTTTTCTTGGAGATCAGGATATCTTTAAATTTCGGACGTCCGATTTTTCTGATGAAAAGTTTCAGAGTAGAACAACTGAAAACGTTCCAATAGTGATTGATTGGGCTATTGGGAATCAGAGTTGCAGTGAGGCTACGAAGTCCGCTGATTATGCTTGTCTTGAGAACAGTGTTTGTGTTGATTATGACACGACTCGTGGTGGATACCGCTGTAATTGCTCGACAGGATACAAGGGCAATCCGTATCTAAGTCCAGGCTGCACAGGTTAGGATTTTGTTGATTAGTTATGAAAATTATCTGACTAAATTTTATCAAAGTCGAGGATTTTCGCCATGCTTAAAAGCATGTATGGACTGTGGAGAAAAGCAGTTGAGAAAACCGGTTTCAAATACGGCCAAACATGCTGGTTATCGTTGAACTAGTGAAAAATTATATCGTTGTTACATTCGATCAATACAAAAAAATGATCTTACTTTTATACTATAGAGATAATTTGTCAAAAAACAACGTTCTTTTATAATAAATTTTTAAACTTATTGGTAATCTTTTTCCTTTTTTGGTCCAATAATAATTGGTGGGAATTTTCTGTTTTCTTGTTGAATTTTGGACAAATGAGATATAATCTTGCTACACAAACACAGTGTTAATGATAGAATTTAAAAATAGGAAACACGTAGTTTAAGAAAAAAGAAAAGAGAAGAAAAAAGCCACACACATCACAGCACTGTCAAAAACCCAGTCAAAAGTCCCTGTTCAAGCAGTACTACTATTCAATGGGAAAAGTAGATGTGAGGTCCTTGTCATTGACAAGTATTCATTTCTTGCCATAGGTAACCTTGATTTTATATAATTTTTTCGTCGTCAATCCTGTATTCCATGTTGGAGTGTACACTATTTTCAATCTTAGATTTTTAATAAGCCACTCAGCTAGGTGCCACGTTAACCTTAGTTTAGTATATAGAAATTATATATTAAATATTGATGAGATGGCCCATCAATTAATTTATTGACAATTTCATGGTAAATCAAGGTATTAAGAGCTTGTTTGGGTTTGATTTTTTCAGTCAAAAAATTAATTTTTTGACTGTTATTTCACTATTTCAACCGTCATATTTAACTTTTTCTCTCACAAGTGAACCCCACTTTTCTTTTAACAGTCAAAAAATCAATTTTCAAAATCACTCCCAAACAGGCTTTAAATGATTTACCTACCAAACCATATACTTGACTTTTTCCCCGTGCTTAATACTAAAACGTCACCCCTCTCTCTCTCTCTCTCTCTCGATGCTATTATACAGATCCTTTACTAATCAAAAAATACCAAATAGAACTGAAAATGTTTATAAATTATTTTGTTGTTTAGACTGGATAGATTTATATAAGATAAGAAAAATCTAAAGTTACACTTTCCGGATAAATTATTTCAAGTGATTTATTAAACCTCGGTATATTAAAAAAAATAAAATTTGAAGATGGAAGTGTAAAACATATTAAACACAACTTAAATTCATAGCAGATTTGACTTAGTTTTTGGTTAATAATATACTTTGTTTGACAGATATTGATGAATGTGAGAACAATCCATGCGATGAAAACGGGATTTGTAATAATAGTCCAGGTAGCTTCAGCTGTTCCTGCAAACATGGATACTACGGCGATGGCAAAAAAGATGGCCGTGGTTGCATTGCTGAGAATTCCCAGTTCCCAGTAATCAAGTTCTCACTAGGTCATTCCTTTTCTAACTATCAATCATATGTACCCCTTCCATGTTCTATTGTGAAATGTCGAATTTGGAAGTCAATTTTACATGGTTTTAATTTTTTGTTTGCATTGGAAGAGTGCTAGTTTTCTTCTGTTTGTTGTCATAATAAATAAGAGTAACAAGACTAAAGTGCTATATATTATGCTTCTGTTTGGCAAATATATAAACGATTTCTAAAGAGGAATAATAGCGAGTCTCACAAAATGTATGAATAATAATGAGTATAGTAGCTATAAATGTGTGGCCGTTTATAAATTTGTATTTTAAACGGAGGCTATGTCTCTCGTGTTCAAAAATAGGATAAGAAACTCTTAAATCTGAGATGAAATTTTGTCTGTTATATCCAATATTTTATGTAATGTTTTCAGGTTTCAGCTCGGTCTTCGTGTCAGTAATAATTGCCATGACATGGCTATATTTTAGCATCCAAAGAAGGAAGCTAGTCAGAATGAGAGAAAAATTCTTCCACCAAAATGGTGGGTTGCTTTTGAAGCAGCAAATTTCATCAAATGGAGTAGAATCTACCAAAATATTTTCTGCCGAAGAACTTGAAAAGGCCACCAACAAGTATGCTGAAGATCGGATTCTTGGCAGAGGTGGCTACGGTATAGTCTATAAAGGAATTCTATCTGATGAACGTGTAGTTGCAATTAAGAAGTCGAGAGTAATGGATCAAGGCCAAATCGAGCAATTCATTAATGAGGTAACGTTCAACTATATATCTCTTTAAAAGATTTAACGGTCACATAGAAACAAATTAATTTATTTAAATTTCTAACCCCAAGTTGCATAAAAAAAAAATAATTTATTTAAATTTCTTCTTCAAGTTAACACATACCATGCTCCTCACTAGTAGTTCATATTCATTTCTCATCCAAGGTCACGTGCACAATTTTCATACGCTGCAAGACTTGGAACATATAATCTTTGTCATTTTGAGACAACATTGAATTACCTTGTTTGAAATTTATGCTATGGAAGGTGAACAAATATATTTATTTAAATTTTTGTTTTCCACAGGTTGTTATCCTTACTCAGGTTAACCATCGAAATGTGGTGAAATTGTTGGGATGTTGTTTGGAGGCTGAAGTTCCTCTTCTCGTATATGAATATGTTTCAAATGGTACACTTTTTCACCATATACATAATAGTGGGGAGATGCCTTGGTTTTCTTGGGAAAATCGGTTAAAAATTGCTGCTGAAGCAGCTGGTGCATTAGCGTATCTTCATTCTGCGGCTTCTATGCCTATTATTCATCGTGATGTCAAATCAAGCAACATATTATTAGACAACGTGTATACTGCTAAAATATCTGATTTTGGAGCTTCGAGATTGGTTCCCTTAGACCAAACACAAGTAACAACACTAGTTCAAGGTACTCTAGGCTATTTAGATCCTGAGTACTTCCACACGAGCCAATTAACCGAGAAAAGTGATGTCTATAGCTTCGGGGTGGTTCTTGCCGAACTTATGACAGGAAAGAAACCTCTTTCACCTACGAAATCTGAAGAAGAGAGAAACTTGGCTACATACTTCATTATGTCCATTAAAGAAAACAGATTTTTTCGAATTCTTGAGTCTCGAATTTTGAGGGAAGGTAGCTTGGAACAACTGCAAACTGCTGGTGAGTTAATAAAAAGATGCCTCAACTTGAAGAGTGACGAAAGACCAACAATGAAAGAAGTGGCCATGGAGTTGGAAGGATTAAGGAAATACACAAAACATCCTTGGAATCAACAAGGAAATGCTGAAGAAAACATGGCGTTGTTGAGTGAACAATCAGACCTATATGATATCACAATAACAGGTCAAGAATTTACAACTTCTGGACAAGGTAGTTTGTATATTGATATGATATACCCTAGCAACAATCCTCGTTAACGATTTTTTAAGACATTAATTATTTTGGCACTTGTTTAATACTTTTGTCATATGAATGAGCATCTATATATGTGTCAAGTATCCCACCTTCTCTTGTCAATCCAAGTGTTAAAATATGTAGAAGATGGAAAAGTTTAAGCTTTTAAATAAAACCAAATGAATATCGTTTAAATATTAATTTCAACACGTCCCTTACATGTAGGCGGGATCTATTTCTTCTCATCAAAGCTTTACACATGGACAAATTTTTTAATGAATGTTTTGCACATGTTTGAAGCCAAGCCAGCTCTTTATTATGTTAGACGACTTGATCTAAAAACTTAAACATTAAGATGTAACTAAGGGTGCATTTTTAATTGCGAACATGAAAACATGAAGAGAAAATAAATTCTAGGCAATTCAATTGTCTAGATCTTATTTGTATGAAAATTATTAATCAAATGTGTTTGATCGATTTAGTTTTCAACCTAGAAAATATTATACTTGCTCATTTTTATTGATGAGTAGATGAGAAAGAAAAAGAGAGAGTTAATTACCTGAAAAATAAAACCACCACTTCCTAAAAAAATATTTCCATTATTTTTTAGGAAAATATGGTCACATATGAGAAAAAATGTCAATCAAATATAAAAAGTAGAAATTTGGGTAGAAAAATGTCTCTTTCCATAAAAAATTAAATCAACCAAATACACTCTAAATGTATACCATTTAAATACTGTCTCCAATAACAAAGTATAGTTGTACAATATATATATATATATACATATATATATAGGTGCAAAATGAATTGACGGCCGTTTGACATAGCTACTTGTAAAAGAGTTTCTTGAGGATTTTGCTGTCTGACAAGTACAGTTTCAAAATATTTAATGCGTTCGACGATTGAAGCATACAATAGTGAGCCACGATCATATCACTTGACCTAGCGCTAACTTTAAATTTTATTCAACTACGTGATAAGAAATTCCATTCTATTATGACTTAAAAAAAAAAAAAAATTAAACAAGAAATCATATGACCGATTTTTCATCTAGGGGTCTTAGCCCAGTTCCATTGCATCAATATAAAATGTGTTCAAGTTAAATTACAAAGAGGAATGCAGCCATTTTATGAAATTGAATAAATTGAGCGTTCATTAGTCAAATCATTTAATGGTTAAAATTTATAACATTTTTTTTAATTCACTGGGTCAAGTAATCTATTATTGGATCTACTTTTCTGTATCATAGGTGATTGTTCATGGTCTATGACATCATAATCTTATTCATAGAGATCCATGTTCAAGGGCGGAGCTAAAAAAAAAAAAGAAAAAAAGAAAAAAAAAGGACGTTGGTGTTGGATGAAATTTATTCCAATGAACTTACACAATAAGATATGCTCTATGTCACATGAAATTTAGTTTATAAGGCTAAGCTCATGATATCGATGACAGAGTGGGTCAAAGAATTAAAGGCAAGTACAAATTCAAATACCAACCTTAAGATTGTTAGCAACATAAACTATCTCGAACCAATATTGTGAATCAATTTGAAGAGAAGAAGAAGGAGAGAAACAATAATCTATTAAGCAACCAAAAATTAGGGTTTACATTTAACTAAAATAGTTTATATATTACAAGGAAATCTAAACTAATAAGGAAACCTAAAAAATAAGGAAACTAAATATTAAATAAATAAATATATTATCACCTCTCCTCAAACTCACGGTGCTAAAGCAAAAAGTAGCAAGAGTTTGTTACATAAGAAGCAAAAATAATGAATCGTATGAAACTTAGTGAAGAAGTCAGCAGGCTGTAACAATGAAAAAACAAAAGGTAAGGAAATGGTGTTAGTCTGCAGATGATGATGAACTAGATGACAATTAATCTCAATATACTTTGTACGTTCATGGAATACAGAGTTGTGGAAGATCTAAATAGCACTAGTATTATCACAATACATAGTGGTTGGGGAAGAATGAGGAACACCCACGTTTGCAAGTAACCACTTCAACCACACAAACTTAGTGGTAGTGGATGCCATAGCTCGATATTATGCCTCCGTAGAGGACCGGGAAACAAAAGTCTGCTTCTTACTTTTCCAAGAGATAAGAGAATCACCTAAAAATATACAAAAATTTGTAGTGGACTTGCGATCAATAGGGTTACTGGCCCAATCAACATTAGAGTAGACATGGAGTACGAAGGATGAGGTCGATGGAAACAAAAGACTTTGAAAGCATGTATTACTAAGATAACGCAAAATACGAACAATTGCTGCCCAATGAACTATAATAGGAGCTGAAACAAATTGATTAATAATGTGAACAACATAAGAAATATCTGGAATCTGATGCTAAGATAAACTAGACATCCAACAATATGCGATACAAAGTGATATCAAGTAATGGTGCACCATCAAAGGATGAATATTGAGCGTTGGACTCAAGAAGAGTATCAACAATTTTAGTATCAGTAAGACGGGCACGCTCAATAACATTCGTAGTATACTTGGATTGAGAGAGAAGATTACCTTTAGGAGAAGAAGTAACTTCGATCTCTAAAAAATAAGATAATGTACCCGAGTTCTTCATTTCAAAACGACGAGCCAATTCTGATTTCAAACTTGCAATTCCATTGATATCACACCAGTAATAATTATATCGTCCACATATAGTAATAATAGAATACGACCATCAGAAGTGCATCTAAAGAATAGAGCGGAGTCATGATGACTGGATGTAAAATCAAGAGAGGTAACAACAATGAAAAATTTCTCAATCCATGCACGAGGTACTTGTCTGAGGCCATAAAGTGCCTTTTTGAGCTTGCAAACAAATTCAGGAGAGTGAGAAAGACTAGGAGGAGGAAACATGTAAACCTTCTCTAGAAGATTTCCATTTAAAAGGCATTTTTGACATCTAATTAAGAGAGACTCCAGTGACGAACAGAAGCAACTGCAATAAGTGTACGAACAGTGGTCGTCTTGACAAAAGAAGCAAAAGTCTCCTCATAATCCAAACAATACTGTTGATTAAACCTTTAGCAACTAATCTAACTTTGTAACGCTCAATTGAATCGTCAGATTTGGTTCTAATATTATAAACCAGTGATAACCGATAGTATGCTTACTTGAAGGCAATGCAACCAAGTGTGAAGTATTTATCTTATGTAGAATAGAGATTTCATCAGCCATAGCCCGTTGCCAAAGAGGATTCTAAATAGCTTTTTTGTAGGAAAATGGTTCAAATAACTTGTGAATGGAGCTTAGAAAGTAGCAAAAAAACTCAGAAAAATAAGAATAAGTAAAATCAGGTAACTAAGTGGACTTACGAATACGTTAAGGCTATCAAGGAAAAGATGGAGCAGGACTTGAATCAACAACCTCAAGTGGTGCTTGAGAAGCCATAGAAGGAGGAGCAGTATCATGAGTTGGAGCATATGTACCATAGGATATGAAGAATCAACAGTACATGGAGTATGTGAAGGTGGATTGTTTATATCATCAGAGAATGGATCAATATAAATGATGTCAGTTTTAGTAACGTCATGAGTATTATAAAAAATAGAGAAGAATGAAATATGCTCAAGAAACATATAATTTGTTATTAATGGGATCGAACCATCTAAAACCCTTTTGCCCATAACCTAAGAAAACACAGATAGCAGAGTGAGATGTCAACTTATTACGTTCGAATTCAGGATGAAGAACAAAGCAAGTATAACCAAAGACTCTCAATGAGAAATAATCCAAAGAATGCCCATACAATATTTCAAAAGGTGATAAACCTGAATTGTAGGAAGATGAAATCTTATTAATTAAAGAAACAGCAGTAAGAGCTGCTTCTCTCCAAAATTCATTGGGAATTTGGCTGACAAAAGAAGTGAATTGGCAGTTTCTACAATATGCCTATACTTTCGTTCAGTAATACCATTTCATTATGGGGTATTAGTACACGATGTTTGATGAATTGTGTCGTCAAGAGCAAGCAATTTAGAAAAATCGATTGAATTTTACTCTCTATCCAAATCGCATCTAAAACACTTAATTACAGTGGAATGTTGAGTTTTAATAAGTGCTCTAAATGATCGATAAATAGAAAGAAAGTCAGATCGTCATTTCTTAAGATAAATCCAACAATAACGACTATAATCATCAATAAATGACACATAATATCCAGACCCTCCTTTTGCAGCAATAGGAGCAGGTCCCCACACATCAGAGTGAACAATATCAAATGTTCAACAAAATGAGAAATACTTTGAGGAAAAGGTAAAGCAGAAAATTTTGCTAATTTGCAATCACTGCAATAAGAAATGTTATGAGTTTATATATTTCCTAATTAACTCTTAGAAACTAAAAATTTCAAACGACTAGCGGAATCGTGTCCTAGATGAGAATGCCACAAATAAAAACTAGAAGATGATAAATTCAAAGAGAAAGATGACAAATCAACACCAGGGGCTACAACGTGCGGTGGTCTTAAATTGTCCAGAACATATAACCCTCATTGTCTACGACCTATTCCAATCAGTTTCTGAAATTGAGGATCCTGCACATGATAACCAGTAGAAGAAAACTGAACTAATACCCAAAATCGCACAATTCGCTAATAGAGGTAAGATTCAAAATAAGAATTGGAACACAATAGACATCTAAAAGTAATAAATCAAGCGTACTAACAGAACCAATACCTGCTAAAGGCAATGGTGTGCATCAGCAGTCATAACAGACAAGACGGGTTAGAAGGAAGCAAGATATTTAATTTTTTTTGAGTTTGGCGACGTGTTTGAAAGCACCTGAGTCAAAGATCCATGAGGAAGAAATATCTGAATGACTCTGAGATGAAAAACCTATATGAGTGGAGGTTGACATAGCATATGGATGTGTGGCCAAGAACTTCTAAGACTGCTCTGCTAAGTTTGTCAATATGGGATTGGACGAAGGTGGTGCTCTAAGTATAGATGAGTCACTAGGTGGCATGGTAGTAGTTATGTTAGCATTGGGACGATAAGATCACTGCAATGATTGAGGTTGCTACTTCAATAGCTTAGGACATTGAGACTTCCAATATCCTTTTTGTTTACAAAAGTTACACTCTTCACTAGTGACTCGCACATAAACTTTATTCTGATTCTGTGTGGACAATCGAGAGGGTACAACCAACACTGAGCTGCTAGAAGGAGGAAGAGATACTTCTCTTGCAAGAGATTTCAAATGTATTTCCTTAACTGTAAGTTCACTAACCACCGAATGAACTGAGGAAAGTGGAGTGCGATGTAAAATAGAGCCTCTAAGTCCCTCAAAATCATTGCGAAGTGCCATAAAAAATTGAACTAATCGCTCTACCTCTCTAAAAGTAATATATTCCTCATATGCTTTCAATCCTGTTGATTCCGCAAGAGCTTCATCCCAAATTGAATTCATAGTGGCATAAAATTCAAGAATACTAATATCCTTCTGATTTAAAGCCCTCATATCAATTTAAAACTGATATTGTTTTGCAAAGTTAGACTTAGTGTATAACTTTTGAAAGTGCTCCCAATCCTCATTTGTTGTTTCAAATTTCGTCGACTGTGTACCAATGGATTGTTCAACAGAATTAAGAATCAAAGTAAGAATTTTCGTGTTGTTTAACGCCCAATTATCTAACCCTATTATATAATTCTGAGCAGTGTTCTCGGGATTCACAACAGTTCCACTAACATATCATCATAATTTTTTTTCCTATAGAAAATTTCTAATCATTATACTCCAATATGAGTAATTTTTACCATTTAATCTGACATTGATGGATTGAAGTGAATAATCTCTTTTAGTTGCTATGATAAAGTCAATAAATAATCAACTATGACAACGATATCACCTAATCTTTAAGGAAACCAATGATAACCAACGTACCACCACAAGCTACAATTGAAATATATTGCACAGTATACGTGTAACCAAAATAATAGCACGAAAAGATCAGAAACTTACGAGGAAAAAATTGCCTTTTAAAACCACCTTGATAAAACATTACATGTGCCCTCACGCGCTCAAACCGTCACCATGCGCTGCCATTCGACTCCACACACTTGATCTGAATGTTCATCTCAACCTACTGAACACGGATCTGGTCCCAATTTTCTCAACCGGCATCTGGTTTGGTTGAAATCAATATTTTTAGTTGCGGTCGATTAGGTTTTTTTTGCACAAATTTTTTGCCTAATTTCTGCCTTGATTTCCCACGTGTCCCAAATCAGAAATTTCACAATTTTCACTCAATCATTGGCTTTGATACCATGTTAACAACATAAACTATCTTGAACCAATATTGTGAATTATTCAAAGAGAAGACAAGAGAAAAGAAGAAGGAGAGAAACAATAATCTATTAAGCAACCAAAAATTAAGGTTTACAATGAACTAAATAGTTTTGTATATATTACAAGGAAATTTAAGCTAATAAGGAAACCTAAAAAATAAGGAAACTAAATATTAAATAAATAAATATATAATCAAAGATATCCTAGATTTTTGTAGCTTTCTTTGTCAAACAAAAATTGATGCCCTCCCAGGAAATGTAAAGCGACATAAGCGTGATAGGCATGAACAGAGTGTTGGGGACTTGGAGATGAAACAACTACTTCAGAAGAGGAGAAAAATTATTACAAGAAAACGCTTCAAAATCAGCCACTGGTACAAACACTTCATTTTAATCCACTCCATGTTGGGGAGGGTATAGTATGGACACATTCTCTTATCTTGAATGACATCATCAAACGGTACAATTGTATGATCAACAAATTGACAAAAAGAGTTAATTCTCCTAAAGATTTGTGTAATGTTGTGGCCCGCCCTTCACTTGAGGAAGAAGATGAATATGGAGGTGTTTTATGACTATGATTTGGTTGTGGTGTCATTGGTGGTGTTGGTTGAGGTGGAACCACTCCACCTTGTTCCTCATCATAATAAAAACGAAAGAAATATTTATAATCTTCACTTTGCTGATTTTGCCAATCCTAAATGTCATCTTCGTTAAATTTGAAATCTCCAGTAGTGATTACTTTCTTATTCATCAGGTTGTAGATTTTGTAGCATTTTGATCTGAAACTAATAGCCAATGAAGATATAATTCTCACTCTTGTCATCCAATTTGCTCATCCTTTCTTTTAGAACATGGAAATAAGCCATGTTTCATAGTTTACTCCATGGGCTCAAGCAAGTGCATCACATCTGGTATCAAGAACTAAAGAATTTCATCACCTCTCTTGGATTCACCAATTCTAAGAGTGACACCGTTCTGATTATATACTCTATCAGCAAACTTATTGTGTACCTTCTTGCCCATGTTGATGATTAAATTAATTACAAGGAATTCATCTTCCTTTATCAGAACAGTGATGGAAGCTCTCTCTTCATTATTTTTCGGAGGTTGAAGTTATTCCCAGCGATCATGGATTGTTTTACACAGCATAAATACATCCACAATCTCCTCTAAATCCAATAATTTCAACAAAGGATTGGGCGGTCTCTGGTGAAGCAAGCTATCAAGCCCAATGTTTCTTTTTATTATTATTTTTGTTTTTGGTTAATTTTCTAAAAAGTGAACAAAAATTGAAAATTCAAAAAGGACAAGCTGATAGTCTGACCCACCTCTACAAAGATGGAATAGACCCAAATGCCGAACGTGTTAAAGAATTAGTAGTTTGTTTACTTATTCTGATCGCTATGGTTTGGATGACTACTAATTCTTCAACACGTTCGAAGTAAGAGTTCTCTTTTGACACAAATGTAAAAAATATATAAAAATGTATTGAAAAACTTAAACTAATCCAAAGACCTCAATTTTTTTTTTATTTTTTTCGTCAAGAAATCTTGTTATCAAGATTAATAAATTTACTTGAATGTCAATTGATGTGACCAAACCAAACTAGCTGGAAAGATAAATATAATTCCATTGCTAGGGTAGGTGGTCCTCGGGTAAGTTGTTTCATGAAGCAATTATAATCAAATCTAGGTTGAGTAACAGAGAAATTATACATTGAGAGTAGATGACAGACAAGTAAATTTAGCGACGTGAGAAGATTCATCAAAATATCTTGAACTTCTAATATAAAAAAGCACCATACATGATTATAATCAAAATTAAAATTGCACTACGAAAGAGGATCATTGATGGATAATTTGATGAACAAACCACCGACACTAAAAAATAAAAAACATATGTGGACAAGATATCTTTTGTCAAGGTAAATAGAAAATATTTTTATTGTGTAAATTTTAATATATTTCGATATTTTAATTAATAAAATGCAGTCGAGATAATTTAATTAAACCACGATTGGAAAAAGTATTATATATGGTGATATGGAAAGATCATGGGGCTGTCATTCAAATGTGTTATATTAGTTGGGCTACCTCACCATTTCTTGCTGGCTCAGATTGAGACTTGTGGGCTTGATCTGTTTGGAATTATTTTTGGGTTATAAATCGTGCTTTTAAGGAAACATGCCTTTCCCTCTTAAATGGTTGAGGTTCAGCCGTACACGTGGCTTTACTCTCACCCTTGGATGGTTGACTGATCAGATACTTACTTGGTTTTGGCCCTAATTCTAGATTATTCGATCTCTTTCAACCCTTCGTCTCTCTGTCCTTCTCTCTGAGTGATAGATTAGTGTTCTTGGTCTCTGTAATTCATATGATCTTGGTGATTTCTCAATCTGCAATCTTAGTGATGGTTTCTGATTGTGAGTGGATTACATTTTAGAATAGAAGCGAAATAATATTCGAAGAAACCTTTGGTTTCTTCTTACATGGTGTACTGTTCTTGGTTGATGCTTAGTGAATCCTGAGCTTTATCACCTTTTGGTGATGCTCAATGGGTGACTAGGTCGTAAGACCGAACATCCGGGCCCTTCTAGGGCAAAACATA
>NW_019235196.1:58614-81875 GCF_002742605.1 Olea europaea var. sylvestris
AAAAAAAAAAAAAAAAAAAAAAAAAAAACACACACACAATTGAATTGATTATTGGGTTTTACACTATTTTTCTATCTAGTTCAAAGCAAAATCCCCCCATTATATCTACCTGACTCAATCGTCGAGCCCACTTACTATTAACACATAATAATAGCATTAGTATGATAGTATATAAATGCAAATCCTACTCTCTACAAACCACAAACTTACGCACGACTCCTTTTATTGTTAAATTTTTTCTATTGTGTGTAGAAAATTTTACTTCTTTATCATACTCTAGAGCTTGTGCAACGTTTAGCGAGAATGAAGCTAACGAAAAGGTACATTTTTTTATTTAAATCTTAGTTAAGATCATTGTGAATAGATAGTATCGTTGTATTCTCTACTTACATTTCTTGTTTACCATATATGAATCAACTTTGAGTGCTGATATATGCTAGTAAGACTTGTAGGAAAGAATGAATCAAGTAATTTCAATGCACAACAATTAATAATGAAGAAAAAGTTTAATATTGTTATATTTATAATATTGTTTATTACATTTGTATTTTGTAATTGAAAATTGGGATAATATTTGCATTTTCGTTTGGAATATTGTGTTTTTATTTTCTTTGACTTTTTTCATAAATTGTTTTACATCAATTTGACGGATGAACCTATAAGAAATAATTTATTTTCGTGGTTATTAACCGAATCGGACCGTGCCGAACCGAATCGAACCAATTTACGTGGTTATGGTGCTGTTATGATATGGTCAAAAAATTGATTGTGCGGTTATGATTTTGGTCGAATTGACTCACAACCGAACCGTTACCAACCCTATGTACAGCATTTATTGTCACAACATTTTTCAGACTCCCTCACAAAGGTGGGGTTCTTGATTATTTCAATCGTGGATCCTATCCACTTATATGTGTGTAAAAAAAGATGTGAACAATATGTTGTACCTACAGCAGAATCCAATGGGCCCTACCTAGCAAGAAAACAACGAAGTTTTGACAGCTAATTAAAAAGAAACAAAATAGAGTGGACTTCAAGTCTTCAACCAAGTTGATGATTAAAAATTAGGGTAAATTAAAATAGCAGTCCCAAACTTTTCAAATTTTTGTAGACTTATCTTAATCTTTACTTTGTACCATTCACAATCTCAAACCTTTCAAAATTTAGCAATTGGGGTCTTAGTGAATGATTTCTGTTAAATTGACTGTTAGTTGACCCAATAAATTTGATTTTAACCAATCTTATAGAAGGTAAAATGGTAACTTTGAATTAAAATTTAAAAACTAAAATAATAATAATAATAAAATCAAAACCCAATCACTATTCATCTTCTCCTTCACCACCCTCCTCCACGGACTTTGCCACTGTTTCCGCCAACATTTCCTCCCTAATTATTCCCTCTCGATTCTTTCTTCAATCTTCAAAGTGGAATCAATTCTTCCATTTTTCATATAAAAAAAATATAGTCTTCTTCACATTCCAACAAACCCCAAGTTCCAAATCCTAATGTTGGCTTCAGTGGTAGCACAGCCTATCTTTCCCACCACTTAAATTCCAGGTTATCGCTGTCTTATCTCATGACCCAAAAAACTATAGTTGGCTGGTGCGTATTGGGGGAAAATCGGGCATAAGAAACCCAGTCATAAAGGGCATTGATGTCTTGAATAGTGTACTTGCATTTACCCAAATCTTATTAGACTTGTCGACGCGGGGTGGGTTAGGTGGAGGTGGTCAGTTTGGTTTCTGTGAGGGAGAGGGTGGGGGAATGACAATCGTCGACATCGGATGAGATAGGTGGTCGACGGTGGTGGGCTTTGTGTGTTTTGTTCTTCGGTGGCTCTTGGTTTGTTACAGTGGCGACGAGAGCTAGATTTGCAATAAATCACATGAATGTTGCCGGCGTAGGGTGGTGCTAACTTTCAGGGTGGGTCGATGTCGGTGGTTACTTGATAGTTTTTGGGTTTAGGAGGAGGTGGGGGTGTGGGAGTGTGGCGCGGTAGATGAAGATGAATAGTGATTAGTTAGATTTTTATTTTTTTTTTAGATTTTGAATTTTAATTCAAAGTTGCCATTTTACCATTTCTAAAATTGGTCAAAGTGAAATTTAGCACCCGTTTGAACCTTATTATTTCTCATTACATTAAATTAAAATTTTCTCTCTTTTACTTTTAACCACACAATTTCTAATAAAATAATATTATACGTAAATCAAAAACTTTTAAATCACTCATTTTTCAAAAAAATACTATTCATCTAATTATAATGTCAAATAATAGGGCTCAAACACACCCTAACTAACGATCAAACTAACGTAAATTATCCATTTGGACATTAAGTGCTAATTTTTGAAAAGTTTGGGACGGTGGTTGACACAAAGTAAAGGTTAAGGTAAAGTCTACGAAAAATCTAAAGGTTTTGGACCGCTATTGCAATTTTCCCTTATATATATGTAATTCATCTCATGAAATCATTCAAAAAAATCGGCCGGCGAAATTATTCTTTACCTGCAGGCCAGCTTCCATATTTCATCCCTTAATTAGATATTTAAATGTTTGGCTTATTTTCAGAAATCATACAAGCTAAAATGTTCAATTTTATATTGCTTTCAGTACTGGTGATAGTTGCAGTCTTTGCCGATGCTGCCTCCACCGCAAAGCCAGGCTGCCAATCCAATTGTGGAGACTTGACTGTAACCTATCCGTTTGGCATAGGAATAGGAACAAACTGTTCAATAAGCTCTTGGTATGACATAAACTGCAACACCACTTTCAATCCTCCAAAGCCCTTCCTTGCCACCACAAACCACGAAATTATTGACATATCCAACGAAGAAATACGTATCAAGAATTCGGTAGCAGCCCGATGCTATACAGAGACTGGTAACGTAACCCGGGAAAACCACATAACGGTAGACTTGGCTGTTACACCTTATAGCTTCTCTGAAAAAAATAAGTTCACAGTGGTGGGCTGCGATGATTTGGCAGTGATCATCGGCTTCAGCTTCAGCGGCCGGAATTTCACCAGTGGCTGCCTTTCTGTTTGCTCTGATACTAAAGATATGAATGATGGATTTTGTACAGGAATTGGTTGTTGCCAAACTCCCATACCAAAAGGCCTAAAGACTTTTGCATCAGCACTTAATAGTCTTGATGATCACAAAATGGTTTGGCCCTTTAATCCTTGTGGTTATGCTTTTGTTGGAGATCAGGATGCATTTCAGTTTCGAACCTCGGAACTTACTAATCAAAGTTTTCAGAATAAAACAATTGAAAATGTTCCAATAGTTATTGATTGGGCTATTGGGAATCTGAGTTGCAGTGAGGCTATGAAGTCTGATGAGTTTGCTTGCTTTCAGAACAGTGTTTGTGTAGATTCAGACACAGGTCTTGGAGGATACCGCTGTAATTGCTCGACAGGATACGAGGGCAATCCGTATCTAAGTCCAGGCTGCACAGGTTAGTTTTTTATTAGCACTTTTCCAAGTGAAATTTAACGAAAGATTTATTTTTCCATCGTCATCCCTGATCGAGGTTTCATTCACTGCCTTTTTTATGGATTTTTCTCTGTAAAGGTCTTCATGATCAGATTTCCATGCACTGGAACATCTGTGCTTGTCGTATTTTTTTTCGGTTGGCAGATGAATTAAAATTGAAAGTGGTTTATCAAACGTGGAAGAATGAGTCAAGTAGCTATTAGTCCTTTTCATTGAAAAGTAATCGTACTTTTTAAATTTAAGGGTTGAATCCACCAACGCCACCCAATTTTGGTTGTCTAATTTGATTTTGTTTCATCACGACCAATCAACTTTATATTTAGTGTCATCATAACCACCCAATTTGAATTTATTTAACCATGGCCACCGAATTTCATAAAATATTTCATCATGATCACCATATTTCATATAATATTTTACTATGGCCATCCAACCTCTTTTCACCATTTTCACTCATTTAAAAGGGTAAAATAGTAACTTTGAATTATATATAAAATAAATTTAAAAAAATAAATAAATATTTATTTTAAAAAATATAATAAAATAAAAAGTTATTTGAAAAAAAGTTACTTAAAAATTAAAATAAAATAAAAACTATTTTAGAAAAACAATTTTATTTTATTTTTTTAAGTAACTTCTTTCAAATAAGTTTTTTTTTATTTTTTTAAATAATTTTTTATTTTATTTTGTTTTTTAAGATTTATTTTATATATAATGTAAATTTACCGTTTTACCCCTTTCGAAATGAGTAAAAAGGGTGAAAAGTAATTGAGTGGCCATGGTGAAACATTTATAAAATTGGATGGCTATTGTGGAATAAAATCAAATTGGATGGCCATGATGACACAAAATCAATTTGGGTGACTATAGTAACACTAAATACAAAATTCGGTGGCCACGGGTGAATTTAATCCGAAATTTAATTAATCTTAATGGCCCTCTTTTTATTTTTTGTTTTGGAAAATAACAGTCTAAATTACTCGTGATTTTTAATGGCCCTCCATTCCATTTTTTCTTACATTAGAATATTTCCAAAATGGAACATAATGCAAAATGGAACATAATGTACCTGGGTAGAAATGTTATTTAGGTAACATTAGGAGATGTCACACTAAAAGTGCAGAAAATAAATTTGCAACAAAAGGGACATAATAAATATATATAAAAATATCTCTCTTTGTTTAATAATGATAATCTTGATGTTGTTCCGCAGACATTGATGAATGTGAGAACAATCCATGCGACGAAAATGGAATTTGTACAAATACTCCAGGTAGCTTCAGCTGTTCCTGCAAACATGGATACACGGGCAACGGAACAAAAGAAGGACGTGGTTGCATTGCCAAGAATTCCCAGTTCCCAGTAATCAAGTTTTCACTAGGTGATTCGTTTGTTAATTATTAAAAAAAAAAAAAAATGGAAGTCAATTTATAGAATCGTAACTATTTATTTGCATTGATAGAAATCTATTTGTTTTCTTTTCTTGTATAATAATAATGGAATACATTACGGTAAAAGTTGGGGTTGGTTGTTGAATTTATGTCCAAAATTTTCATCTTGTCGTTTCTTTGTTGAAATTTTGTTCATTATGTATTTTTTGTGATATTTCAGGTTTCAGCATGGTCTTTGTGTCGATAATCATTGCTATGGCATGGCTATATTTTAGCGTCAAGAGAAGGAAGCTTGTTAGAATGAGAGAACAATTCTTCCATCAAAATGGTGGGCTACTTTTGAAGCAGCAAATTTCTTCAAATGAGGGTGGAGTAGAATCAACCAAAATATTTTCTGCTGAAGAACTTGAAAAAGCCACCAACAAGTATGCAGAAGATAGGATTCTTGGCAGAGGTGGTTATGGTACAGTTTATAAAGGAATTTTATCTGATGATCGTGTAGTTGCAATCAAGAAGTCGAGAATAATGGATCAGAACCAAATTGAACAATTCATTAATGAGGTAATGGTCAACTACCTTGTCTAAAAACTTAAATTATTAAACCAAAAACAAATTAATTTAATAAAATTTCTGTCTTCAACACATTCCTCACCCTCTTACATGCACTCCAGATTTCGTCTTTCATTAAAGGCATCTGGCATCATATGCACAATTATCTTAATGGCGAGGTCGAGACTTTGAACACATATCATTGGGTGCTATAAATCATTGCGTGCTATAAGATACCATATTGAACTACTTCATTTCAAAATTAAGTTGTTACGAGGGACAAACTTATTAATTTAGATTTTTATCTGCTACAGGTGATTATTCTTACCCAGGTTAACCATCGAAACGTTGTGAAACTGTTGGGATGTTGTTTGGAGGCTGAAGTTCCTCTTCTGGTATATGAATTTGTTTCAAACGGCACACTTTATCACCATATACATAATAATGGTGAAATGCCTTGGTTTTCTTGGGAAAATAGGCTAAAAATTGCTGCCGAAGCTGCTGGTGCATTATCCTATCTTCATTCAGCAGCTACTATGCCTATTATTCATAGAGACGTCAAGTCGAGCAATATTTTGTTAGACGAATTATATACTGCTAAAATATCTGATTTTGGAGCTTCAAGATTGGTTCCCTTAGACCAAACACAAGTAACAACACTAGTTCAAGGCACTCTAGGCTATTTAGATCCCGAGTACTTCCACACGAGCCAATTAACCGAGAAAAGTGATGTCTATAGCTTCGGGGTGGTTCTTGCCGAACTTATGACAGGAAAGAAACCTCTTTCACCTACGAAATCTGAAGAAGAGAGAAACTTGACTACATACTTCATTATGTCCATTAAAGAAAACAGATTTTTTCGAATTCTTGAGCCACGGATTTTGAGGGAAGGTAGCTTGGAACAACTGCAAGCTGTTGGTGAGTTAATCGAAAGATGCCTCAATTTGAAGAGTAATGAAAGACCAACAATGAAAGAAGTGGCAATGGAGTTGGAAAGATTAAGGAAATATACAAAACATCCATGGAATCAACAAGGAAATGTAGAAGAAAACATGGCGTTGTTGAGTGAACAATCGGACCTATATGATATCACAATAACAGGTCAAGAACTTACTACTGAAATGTACTCTGAACAAGGTAGTTTATGTAGTCATATGATATATCCTAGCAACAATCCTCGTTAAATAATTTGTAATGAAATTAATTCTTTTGTGTACACTTATTTTATTCTTAGATGTATTTTTGGGGACTGTGTAAAATTCTTTTTATTACAATCTGGCACATAAATTTTGTACAGGCAAATCAGAACTATCTAGTTGAAACAAAATGTACAGATAATTTTTTTTAGTACTTAAATATTTTCACTCAATGAAAATGGGGTAACGATTAGATTCCAAAAAATGCAAGATATCAAACCACTAACTCAATCGATGCAAATTTGAAGGACAAACAAATTGGTAGAGTAACCAATTCTTAAATGGAATAAACTCCTTGTACAGACCCATTTGCATAGGGTCTGTACAGGGCCTCTCACATGAGGGTGAACCCTACATGTGGACCCCATGTGTGGGGTCCACCCCGATGTGAGAGCATCTGTACAGACTCTGTGCAAATGAATATGTACGAATAGCACAACTCTTCTTAAATATAAAACCCTTCATTATATGAGATCGTAGTCTGATTTCAACCTCCATTGTGTCCATGTTGTGTTGTATGATAGAAAAGATGACCATCTCACTGAAAGAGTTGCTACTTTGATTAAACACTTTTAATTATGCCAGTTTTGTATTCTTTGATAGTAATTTGTCAATTATTTATGGAAATTATAATCATTTTGTAACTATGTTGATGGATTTAGTACTTTCTCGATATCTTATAACAATCAAGAAATTCTAGATGTACGGCCAATGGAATCAGTACCATCAAATCAGAGTCTCATGCTCCAGTAGTTGAGAATAGCTCACACACCCTTTGCACATCAGCACTTGGGACTGAGCTTGCTCTAAATGATATTTATTAGGTTTTATGTAATTGGCAATTTTGTTAACAAAAGGACCAAATAAATATGTTATAAAAATTTAAGAAGTTAATTGCAATATTGTATAGTTGAGTTAGGTAAGTTAGGGTTCGAGTTCAGAATAAGGAAAGAAGACACCTCGCAATTTCGCTAGCCTATTGCCAGTCTCTCGCTCGAGCGACAGATCGTCGCTAGCTCCTCACTTGAGCAACAATGTTACACGTAAAAGCCTACTTCGCATTTTTGCAAAGTTTTACTCAGTCCAAACTATCTAATTGTCCTCAACTATAAATACTCAATGCCTAGCACGAAATTTGCAGTGGTTGTTCATTGTGCCTCTTCTCTATAACACATTCATAACATTCTTTGAAGATCTAAGAGCTTGTTCATGTATTGATTCAATCCACTTATTTTTGAGATCATATAACCACATATTAGGGAGAAACATGGAATCCATTGAATCCAAAACACCTATTTCCTAAACACCCTTAGAAATGTACTTTCTCAGTTAAATTTTTGAGGCTACTGAAGGTTGAGAAATGTTGGACTACAAGCGCATGAAGAGTACTAGAATATATATATTTGCTTGTTATGGAGAGCTAAGTTGTAAGAGTTTCATTACCTTTACCTCTTGTCAAACCTTGGGTATTTATAGTTGAGGAGAACCGTTAGTTATGGGACACGTGTATGCATCCGACGGTTTGAGGCTTCTGCTCATAGGCGTCAATCAGTCTCGTCCATAGAGTGGGCAGGTAATTACTTCTTCCGAGTTGAGTTGACATAAAGTTGATACGTCACATCAACTATGCTCATGGAGACGTCAAATCAATTAAACCTTGGCGGCAGAAAGGATCTTGACACAGATCTATTTCTGAAATTGGCGGCGGATCCTCTCGAAATGTATTGCGCCTCGACTTTAGGGGCGAGGACGCTTCGGTCAGTTCAGTAAATTGTCTGTGCCTCGCAGTGCGTTAGTAGATCGACAACATTAGTGGTGACGTCACTTCGGTTGGGTGTTGAACACCTCGTATAACGCGGTGGTAGACTTTCCGAAGTGGTTCAGATAGAGGCGTAACAATGGTCCTCCCAAGTTCAAGCATGAATATTTATATCATGGGTGAACTTGCTTTCCCAATCGGGTATGTCTGCCTCGGGATAGGGACCGTGATTTGTGAGAACTTGTGGGTCGGTTTTCTGTGTTCACCGAAGCATTGACCTTAGGCAGATGCGCTAAAGCTTCATTACTGCGTAAGGAAAGAACTTATCCGAGATCGATGTGCTGCCAACTGGACGATGCGTTGGAAGACGGTCGAAGTTTTGTAAAGCTTAGCAGGAAACGCAGCTACTGAGGCGATGACCCACAGGGGACTCCGCGTTAGGTGTGTCTAAGTTTCGTAAAGCTGAGTGAGGAGCTCATCTGCTACCGGTGTGCTGACCCACAGAGGACGACGCGTTGGGAGATGGCTAAAGCTTTGTAAAGTTTAGAAGGGAACGCAGCTACAGAGGTGATGACCCATAGGGGACTCCGTGTCAGGTGCGTCTAAGCTTTGTAAAGCTGAATGAAGAGCTCGATCTGAAGCAGGCATCTCTGACGTTAAATGATTTGACAGCTGTCACGTATTTCCAAGGCAACAGTTGGGTGTGACGCCCATTCTCCTAAAAGTCTGTTGCGGTTACTTATTGTAGACGGCTGGTGGTGATCGAGGCAACGCGTTTTATGCGAGCGCAAGGGGCACAACTAGATCTCAGGCGTAGATCAAACCTGGTGTTTCATTTCAACGGCCTAGATTGATGATGCGATGGATGGCCCGGATTGATTGCAATTGAATTGAACGGTGGAGCTCAGTTGGAGCGCTCTATAAAAGGCGGACTTGAGCGTTTGGTAGTTTTTCACTTTTGTGAAATCAGAAACTCCCTTTGCTCTCAAAAATCTTGCACTTTCCGGCATTCCTCAAGCATTTTCTGGTGAGAAATTCCAGTTTTCGGCAACTCTACGGTCTCTGCTAATCATTTTCGGCTATGGAACTCGAAATTTCGTGAGTTTTAGTAAGTGTTTAAAACTTTTTCATTCCTGAAAAATGGCTTCTGAGGGTAGTGGTAGATCGGGGAGGGGATTGAAACTAATGCGGATGGACGAGCTCATTCTGGTGACCTCCTCTGAAATAGCCGAAGCGATAATTGGGGGGGGAGAACATATGGAAGAGGCCAGATAGCCCATAGATGCATTTGTACATTGGGGAGCATCGGATTACCCCTCTAAGCTAAAGGGTACCGACCTGGAAAGACTTAGAGCTGAATATAGGATCCCTGATAGCATAGATCTGATCCAGCTGGAACCTGATGAGCGGGCATGCTACCCTAGGCTAGGGTGCGTAGCAATTAGATAGGCGATTCTTAGGGCTGGCCTTAGGCTTTCGATCCACCCATTCTTCCGTATGGTACTTAGGTCGTATGACTTAACTCCTACCCAATTGAACCCGAACTCCTGGAGCCAAATGGTGGGCTCCTGGATGTTGTAGAGATGCCCTTCTCTATTTTTCAGACCCTTTATATCCCCAAGGTGGTGGCTGGAGGGGATAAGACCAGGGGTTGGTATTACCTGACCTCATGGGGTTTCCGCATTCCATTCGTGCTTGATGTGCCAAGCTCCATTATAGAGTGGAAGAGCTCGTGGTGCTGGGCTACCGAGAGATGGGACATGATGGAGGGGGACCCTTTGACACCTCTTACGGTCCCCACGAAGTATTCAACACTTAGTGAGTACTGTTGTTTTGCGTTTTCCTTTGTTCGTCTTCGATTCGGATCATAACTAATATTTGTGTTCTTTTAAAGACACTCTTCCTCGATGTGAGCTTTCTACCAATGGCTTCGACATCAGCTGCATTATCTATCAGCTGCCTCCGAAGAAGAGGTCATACTACCAGCTAATTAGGAAAAACATCCACTTCGTGACGCACGACTTGATGGCCTCTTTCAAGGTAAATGTCCCGAAGCGAATGCCTTTTAGTACTTTTCAAACTCTTTACACTTGTACTAATTTGCTTGTTCCTTTGCAGATAACTTTAACAAGAAGCTGCCTCTGAGGCCAGACTTCAAAACCATCCAGAAGATGATGGCAGAGGCGAGAGCCCTGAGACCTCTTTCTTGGCATACAAGAAGCAGATGGAGGATATGGTGGATGCCAGCAAAAGGTTCCAGCCTCCGATCGAGGAGGAGGTGGCGGAGGACCCAAACGTAAACCTGCTGCGGAAGGGCAAGAAACCTGCTGCCCCATTGAAGCGCCCAACTGTGGCGAGGCAGACTACCATTCCTACCGGGATAGCCATTACAGAGAGGACGCTTGCACCATCAGAGGCTTCCCCCACCCCGGCCACATCGCCAGTAGCCGCTGTGTAAATTGCCCAAGTGCCGGGGCAGCCAAAGAGGAAAAGAGTCCATTCCTCGAAGGAGGTGGACTTTTTGGGCACCATTTCGGGGGAGCCAGTGAAAGAAGTGCTGGAGGCCCTTCCTCCGAAAACGACTGCAGTAGCAGTGGTCCACAATAAATATTGGACCAAAGAGTGAAGAGAACACATCGCCTCATGCACCATTGAAGACTTGGTCGACGAACAGTGCCTGCGTGACCCGGGCTCTCAGCACGAGCACCCAACTCAAAGGCTTGGTGAAAGGCCTGAGAGGGAAGACCTCACCAAGCACCTCGAGGAGGCGGTGCACTATGGGAACACAGTGAGGGAGGCTCGGGCCAAGGCCTAGGAAGAGGAGAAGGCGAGGAAGGAAGCCGAGGCCCAGATGGCCACCGCCAGGGGAGAAATACAGCGGCTGAAGAAAGAGCTCTATGAAGTGGAACGCCAGGTGGCTACTATCACCAGAAGAATGGATCATGCAAACAAACGCCACCGACTCGCCACGGAGGCTCTAGAGGCCTCAAATAAAGAAAAGGCGGAGCTGAGGCAAAGGGCGGATGCCCAAGCTAAGGAGATCGCCTCCCTGAGGGAAGAGCTTAAGTCGGCAGGGGAGGTAGCTGTGCAGAATTTCATTGACCACTTCGAAGAGCATTCCCTGTATGACGATTTTACAAACTTTTGGACCTCGTGGTATGCCCAAGGACTATTGGGTCGGCTGAAAGAGGTTTACCCCACACTGGACATATCCTTATTGGAGATAGAGTTCGGTGGGCCTACTGGAGGTCGGCCTGATAGGTTCGCAGAGGACGCTCCAGAGGCCCCTGGGACAAGCGAGGCGGAGGTCGGGGTGGAAGATGCCCCAGTAGAATAGAGTTAATCAATCTTTGTAATGGCTTCGTCCTCTTTTGTAATCCAATTCCAAATGAATGAAATGAAATTTTTTTTGTCAAGTATTGTTGCTTCTATTTTTCTATTGTGTTGAGCTATTTACACTTAAGTATATGAATGACAACAACTTAAGTAAACATTAAGCTTCTGTTACCAATAACCAGTTAATAACAGAAGATCAGATCAATTAACATATTGAAGAACTGAGGTAACAATTTACTAACCGATGTGACAAACAACTGAAGTATCATTACTTAAGAGGAGTTACATCACTCTTCACTAAGGCATTTTTAGCACTTAGTAAGATAGGGGAGTTATAAATGAGATCGGATCATGACACACATTTACTAAACAACATTGAGATCGGATCGGAACACAAGCTCGTCATTGATAGTACTTCTTCAAATGTTCGATGTTCCATTGATGAGGCAGTGCTTTCCCTGCCATGTCTTTGATTTCAAAAGTGCTAGGTCGGGATTCTCTGCGGATGCGGTAAGGACCCTCCTAATTTGGTCCCAACACTTCGGACCCGATTGGCTTTGATGATTGGAAGACCCTTCTAAGGACGAGGTCCCCCAAACGAAGAGTCCGATTTCTGACCTTGGAGTTATAATAGCAGGTCATCTTTCTATGATACTTTGTCAAGTTCACCTGGGAGGTATCCCTCCTTTCTTCAAGGAGTTCGGGCCTTGTCGTTACTGATCTCATTGAAGTGTCTTCGACAGTGCGATGGGACTCCTACCTCAACCGGGCTCATGGTCGCGGCTCTGTAGGTCATTGAGAAGGGTGTCTCCCCTATTGCAGTTCGGCTAGTTGTTCTAATGGCCTAGAGGACGTGGGGAAGCTCATCGACCCAAGCCCCCTTCAAGGTGTCAAGCTTCCTTTTCAGGGTATGCTTGATAGTCTTGTTTACTGCCTCAACTTGCCCGTTTGCTTGTGGGTGATGAGGCGTTGAGAAATTATTCTTTATACCCAGTTCGTCGCATAAGTCTCGTATTTTCTTGTTTGAACTGTCTCCCGTTGTCGGACACTAAGGAATGGAGAATGCCGAACCTGCAAATGATGTTCTTCCAAATGAATTTTGTAGTATTCGCCTCGGTGATCTTGGCAAGAGGTTTAGTTTCGACCCACTTGGTGAAGTAGTCAATGGCGATAATGGCAAAAGTTGCACTTCCTCTTCCTTTTGGAAGTGGACCAATGAAATCGATGCCCCATTTGGCGAACGGTCAAGGGCTAGTTTCTACAGAGAGGCTCTGAGAAGGCTGCCTTTGAATATTTGAGAAGCGCTGGCACTTGTCACATTTCTGGACAAACTGGCAAGCATCATTTTTCAGGGTCGGCCAGAAGTAGCCTTGTCAGAGTATTTTGTGTGCCAGAGCCGTTCCTCCAGTGTGATTCCCATAGACTCTCTCATGGATTTCCCTGAGTATATACATGGCTTCTTCGCCTCCTACACATTGGAGAAGTGGCAAGGCGAAGCCTCTTTTGTAGAGGACATCTTTTTGTAGGACGAAGTGTACAACCTTCTTCTTAACTTCCTTGCCTCGCTTCTAGAAACTGGTAGTGAATGATCCTTTAGATAGCGATGATGGGTTGTATCCATAATGGGGTGCCTTCTATCAAAAGCACCTCGTCACCTCTGGATATGGAGGGCTTCGACAAATGTTCAATGGAGACAACATTTAGTAGTTCTGAATCCTTGCTGCTGGCCAGTTTTGATAGGGCATCTGCATGAATATTCTCTAGGCGTGGGACTTAAATAAGCTCCAACCTTTCAAAATGAGGAACTAGGTCTAGAACCAATTTTAAGTATGCAACCATGCTACCGTACTTGGCCGCGAAGTTTCCATTGACCTGACTCACTACAAGCTGAGAATCACTGCTTGCTTGGAGCCATCGGACTTGCATTTCCTTTGCAAGTCTAAGACTTCCTAGAAGGGCCTCATATTCAGCAGCGTTATTCAAGGCTTTGAAGCCAAACCTTACTGCGCAATTTAGCTTGTGACCTTCGAGGCTTTCCAAGACGATCCTTGCCCCGGAGCCAACCTCTCCTGAGGATCCATCTACGAACAGTTTTCATGTTGGGGGCTCGGCTAGTTCCATTGTCGCCTCCATTTTTAGGCCTTTGGCAAAGTCAGCCACAAAATCTGCAAGGGCCTAGCTAGAGGTGGGCATGGGTTGGTTCAGTTCGGTTCTAAAGAGAATCAAACCAAACCAAAATTTTCGAGTATCTAGTAAATGGAACCGTCGGGTCCAAATGTAATTATGGAATCGTTCAGGTTCGATTCGGTTTCGTACTATAATCAAATTTTTTAACATTTATAACAACATTATATAAATACAACTAATGACACATTCAATGGTTTTGGAATGTCAGAGACTAGTAGACTACCTTGTTTAAATGGTCGCTACGGTCAAAACTTCGATCGGTGGAGGTCACAGCTTTTGTCGGAGGTCACAGCGTCGGCTGGCGATTGTATAGGTTTTGGAATGTCAACGACGTTGCGAGAGTCGAGATAGCGTTATACACTTCAGTGCAGGTGTTCAGGGTTATTTAGTGGGTTGGATCTTGTTGGGCTAAGAAATGAAACAATAAAATAGGTAATTGGGCCAAAATTAAAAAAAAATGAAACAAATTGTTGGGCCAAAAATTTGGATTTAGAAATTGTTAATTTGTTTAGAAAAAATTAAAATTAAAATAATTTGATTTATTTAATATAAAAATTAGAAAGATTCGGTTCTTGTTCGATTCTTCGGTTCTTAGTCTAGAATCGTGTACCGAACCGTACCCATTGATTATCAATTTAGATACCCGTTCGGGTATTTAATTTGATAAGAACCGTCGAGGTCGGTTCGGTTCGAGAGATTTGCCCAACCCTAGGCCTGGCCTTTGATAGCATGTCGAGGTCGGAACAGTAGGTCGAACTCACTGAGCTCGATCGCCTATTTTAGCAGGCATCCTGATGCATCTTTTCTCTGCAGCACTTACTTCAATGGGAAGTTGTTGAGAACTTCAATTGAGAGGGCCTGGAAGTACGGCCTCATTTTCCTTGAGGCTGTGATAAGGGCAAGTGCCAGTTTCTCCATGTCTGGGTAGCGTGTTTTAGCTAGGAGGAGTACTTTACTGACATAGTATACCGACAATTGGTGCTCATTCTCTTCTCTGACTAGGACTGCACTGATCGCCTCGTCTAAGACCGCCAAGTACAGGAGTAGTGATTCTTCTGGTTGAGGTTTGGACAACAGGGACGCCTCTCCTAAGTGCTTCTTCAGGGTTTGGAAGGTTTCTTCACACTCAGAAGTCCATTGGAACTTCTTTCCTTGCTTAAGCACACTGAAGAAGGGTAAGCTCTTATCAGTAGCCCTGGAGATGAAACGACTAAGTGCGACTATCCGACCATTGAGGCTTTGGACCTCCTTTGGTTTTTAGGGTGACCTCATTTCAAGCAAGGCCATTATCTTCACTGGGTTCGCTTCGATTCCTCTTTGGTTTACAATATATCCCAAAAACTGACCCGAAGCCACTCCAAAGGTACACTTGAGGGGATTCAACTTTATTTTATATTTTCTAAGTATCTGAAAGGTTTGGTCGAGGTGACTTACGTGTTTATTTTTCTGGAGGCTTTTTACTAGCATGTCGTCCACGTAGACCTCCATGGTTTTTCCAATAAGTTCGGTAAACATCATGTTGATCAGCCTCTGATATGTAGCTCCGACATTTTTCAATCCGAAGGGCATGACTTTGTAGCAGTACAGTCCTCTATTTGTGATGAATGATGTAGCCTTCTCATCAGGTCGGAACATGGGTAACTGATTGTACCGTGAATATGCATCCATGAAGCTTAAGAGTTCATGTTCAGCGGTAGAATCCACAAGTTGGTCTATCCTTGGAAGTGGGAAGCTGTCTTTAGGGCATGCCTTATTCAAGTTTGTGAAGTCTATGCAAACCCTCCACTTTCCGTTGGGCTTCTTTACTAGGACTAGTTTGGATATCCATTTTGGATAGATGGCTTCTCTGATGAAGCCATTGCGGCTAAGTTTGTCTATTTCGTCTTTGAGTGCCTCGTACTGCTCCGAGTTGAGGGTACGTCTTTTTTGCTGATATGGGGCACATAAGGATCTATTCCCACCATGTCTTCATACTTCCAAGCGAAGACATCCAAGTTCCTTTTCAGGAAGCTCACCATTTCTTCTTTTGCTTCGGTTGACAGTGTCTTCCCTATTCGCAAGATCTGACTGGGGTCCTCTGGGTTGGCAGAGAAAGTTTCAAGTTCTTCCATTGGGGTTGCATTTGGCTCAGAGTCAATTATCCGGGGATCTAACTCATCAAGAGGGTGTCCTTCTTCAAGGGCCTCTTCCATGTTGACGTCTTCCTCCTGTTCGGAGGTATGTCCTTGTTCAAAGGCGTCGAGCATTTCCACATCCAAATTAGCCTCACTGGCAACTTCAGTTATGATCACACTAACAGTTCGGGGCTCCGATTTTCACAGAGAGTTTAAATGACATGCCCTGGAGCCCATCTGGTCGCCCTCGACTGTAGCAATCTCATGTTCAGTTGGAAATTTCATACACAAGTAGTGGATAGAGGTGACAACCCAAAGATCTTTCAAAGTGGGCCTGCCTAATACTCCATGGTAGGCAGATCTATGGTCTACCACTAAGAATTTCATGAAGTGTTGGGCCACTAGAGGAGCCGAACTCATCTCGACGGGCTGAGTGATCCGCCCTCGTGGGACGATGATGTCTCCAGTAAATCAGAATAGTGGGTCGGTCATGGGGACCAACCTATTTTCAATTTGCATTTTGTCGAAGGTGGAGCCGAACAGTATATTCATTGAACTGCCATTGTCGACGAGCATGCGTTTGAGTCCGTTTCTTGCCACTACAGCTCTTACAACCAATGCGTTACAATAGTGGTGGTGAACTCCTTGTGCATCTTCCTGGGAGAAGGTAATTGGGGCCATCTTGTTGGCCTCTTGGGACTCGTTGGCAATATAAGTGAGCATTAGTGGGTCCTTTACTTTCCTTGTGTAATTTCTTTAGGCGTTCCTGGTGTTTCCACCGATGTGAGGTCCCCCAATGATCATGTCGATCTCCCTGATGGTTTGACCGCCAAAAAATGGGGCTTGATCTCTCTGTTTGGACTCTCCTCGGTCTCTTGATTTTCTTCTCCAGGGTGACTGCTCTCTATGCCTTCTCTCTCCCCTGTTCGGGGAGGCGGATTTGCGAGAATATTCGTTTCTCCAGGAGGGATGTGGGTCGCTTCGATCCCGACGTCGAGGAGCATGTCTACACTCGTTGGTGTCATGCCCATAGAGTTGGTGGAAAGTGCAAAAATTTGCCCCTTCCAAGGGCCTGTTTAACCGCTTCTTCTTCTTTTTATTACTATCAGTTCCTCCAAATGGCCCTGTTTCGCCAGGGAAATTCTCGTATGCCAACGTCGGCACTGCATTTAGCATGGTAGAAGCCAGTGCCTGTCCGAAGGTGGGAGCTATTGTATGACCTGCTTGAGTTCATTGCTGAGTGACAAGGTGCGCTGTGGGTCCTCGACCTACCTACCTGCCTTTGAGGCGAAGGGAGTCCTCGCGCGGTATGATTTCGGTGATCAATCATCTCTTCACTGACGATCTCAACTCTCATCATTTCTACCAGCTTGTCATAAGTGGAGGGATTTTTGTTGCGCACATCCCTCCATGACAAAGTGTTCATGTTGAGACAGCCTTTTAGAACTGAAAGGGCTTCTCTATCAGTAACCTGCTCGCAGTACGTGATTTCATCGGTGAACTTGGCGAGATAGCTTTTCAGCGTCTCTCCAGGGGCCTGTCTTATATTTTTCAGGCGTTACACTGGGGCCTCTCCTTCTCTGCGTAAGAGGTACTGGTGCAAGAATGCCTTCTTCAAATCTGGCCAACTCCTAATGCTCAGACGAGGAAGTCTGCTATACCACACTTCAGCAGCTCCGCCCAGGGTTAGGTGGAAGGCTCTACATTTCAAAGCAAGCGAGGCTCCCCTGAGGCTCATTTGTGTCATGTACTTGGTGAGGTGCTTCTCCGGGTCCCCGTTTCCTTTATTCTTGGGGATCTTAGGAGGCATGAAATTCGTAGGCATTGGGAAGCTTCGGACTTCCCTTGAGAAAGGGAGGTTATCATCATCATCGTCAATTTCATAGGATCGACAAGGCCTATCTGACCCTTCATCATCTTGAATGTTTTGAGGAAGTGGAGGTGCTTCTCCTCGACTGCCCCAATCGACTAAGTCCCTTCTCTCCTTCCTATTTCTAGGAGGAGGAAGTGCTTGTTCTTGCTCCTGTTCTTGCCGAACTGATCTTCGCACTGAGCAGGACCTTATTACTAGGGTCCTGCCCTATTCGGTTGAAGACGGTGACTGAACTTTGTGCTTCATATTCTTGAGAGAAATTGTCCCCAATTGTGGTTCTGCTGGCTGGCTCCCTTGTACATAGGATGTGGCTTCCGCACCCACTTCTCTTTCGAAGGGACGTTATCTATGCTGGCTCACATGGCCTCGGGAACGAGATGCAGGGGCTTCCTAAACTGGGTAAGATCCTTGGGGCATTTGAGAGCCCTGGTGACCTCGGGCTTGCATGAGAAGTTCATGCATCGCCATATTCTGGGCTGCGATGTCTCTCATGCTCGCAGCTATTTGAGTCATTCCTTCAGTGAGCATGACTGTTCTTTCACCTCGACGATGCCAGTGATGGGGTCTCTGGTGAGTACGAAGCACCTTTTCTTCAGAGGCCTCTCTCATAGGGTTCTCGTCTTCATGGTTGGAACTCATCTTATCTCCTTTTTCAAGGGTGATAAGAACTTGGATTATAACTCGACTTTGCTCTTTTTAAGAACGTGCCCTTTTCAAGGTAAGTTATTAGTTTTCCGGTGGTTTCTCCAATGGAGAATGTAGAACTTTGGACAGGAAGTTTCCCACAGAAGGCGCCAATCTCTTGACCTCGCGAATTGGACCCTCCACGTGGCCAACCGATAGCTGCTCCACGTAATCCTCTCTGCGCACAGTCAGATGCATACGGCCAGAACTAGCGAGGGTGGCGGCGATCGCATACCCTCCAACGGTCAAGTTAGCTCCTGGTGATCAGAACAGTGCCAATGTTGTGCAAAAAAGGTAGGGTGGAGAATATATATATTTGCTTATTGTAGAGAGCTAATTCGTAAGAGTTTCATTACCTTTGTCTCTTGTCAAACCTTGGGTATTTATAGTTGAGGAGAACCGTTAGAAATGGGACACGTGTATGCATCCGACGATGTGAGGTGTCTACTCATAGGCGTCAATCATCCGCGTCTATAGAGTGGGCGGGTAATTACTTCTCCCGAGTTGAGTTGACATAAAGTTGATACGTCACATCAACTAGGCTCATGGAGACGTCAAATCAATTAAACATTGGGGGCAGAAAGGATCATGACACAGATTTCTTTTTGAAATTGACTGTGGATCCTCTCGGAATGTACTGCATCTCGGCTTCAGGGGCGAGGACGCTTCGGTTGGTTCAATAGATTGTCTGTGCCTCGCAGTGTGTTAGCAGATCGACAACATTGGTGGTGGTGTCACTTCGGAACCACTTCGGATGGGTGTTGAACACCTCGTATAACGCGGTGGTAGACTTTTCGAAGTGGTTCAGATAAGGACGTAACATATACAAAACATCCTTCAAATCAACAAGGAAATGCTGAAGAAAACATGGCGTTGTTGAGTGAAAAATCAGACCTATATGATATCACTATAACGGGGCAAGAATTTACAACTTCTGGACAAGATAGTTTGTATAATAATATGATATACCCTAGCAACAATCCTTGTTAATGATTTGTAAAGACATTAATTATTTTGGCACTTGTTTAATACTTTTGTCATATGAATGAGCATCTATATATGTGTCAAGTATCCCGCCTTCTCTTGTTAATCCAAGTGTTAAAATATGTTGAAGATGGAAAAGTTTAAGCTTTTAGATAAGAACAAATGACTATCGATTAAATATTAATTTCTATACGTCCCGTACATGTAGGTGGGTTATGTTTCTTCTCATCAAAGCTTTACACATGGACAGGTTTTTTTATAAATGGTTGGCGCAAGGTTTGAACCCAGACAGCTCTTTATTATGTTAGACAACTTGACCTAAAAACTTAAACATTATGATAAACTTAATTGTAAGTATGGAATTTACATGGAAAGAAATAAATTTTAGGCAATTTAATTGGATAGAACTTATTTGTATGAAAATTACTAATTAAATATGTTTGATTGATTTAGTTTTCAAATCAGAATTTATCCATTTTTAATTGATGGGTATATGAGAGAGAGCGGATAGTTGTGAGAGAGAGAGTGGATTCCTTGAAAACTAGAATCCGAGTCCCTTTAAAGAAAATATGTGCTTTGATTTTGAAAAAAATATGATCATGTGATCAGAAATAGGAAAATATTTTTCATGGAAAAAAATGTCAATTAAACAGCACAAACATAAAAATTTGGATTAAAAAAACACATTTCGATTGAAAAATATTGGCAATCAAATGTCCATAAATATATACCATTTAAATAATATCTCCTACAAAATATAGTTGTACGATATATATAGGTGTAAAACGAATTGACAGCCCTTTGACATAGCTCCTACTTGTAAAAGAATTTCCTGAGGAAGCTGCCTAGAATTCTTTTGAGTCCGACAAGTACAATTTCAAAATATTTAGTGTCCTCGATGATTGAAGCATGCAACAGTGAGGCCATTTTGAATGTGTTAATGTTTGGAAGAAATGTTAATGTGCTACTTAATTTCATCAACCGTTAAAACATTCTGATACATACATATCCCTATCAGAAATTTTTAAAAAAAATTGCAAACTAAATCAAGGAGCCACAATCAAATCACTTGACCTAATGTTAACTTTAAATCTTATTCACCTACGTAATATGTAATTCTATTCTATTATGACTTAAAAAAATTAAATAAAAAAATATATGACCGATTTTTCATCATAGTGGAATAGGGCCAGTTCCATTGCATCAAGATAAAATGTGTTCTAGTAAAATTAAAATTAGGAATGGCAGCCAATTTATGAAATTGAATAATTTGAGCGTTCATTTGTCAAATCATTAATCGATAAAACTTATAATTTTTTTTATTTTTTTAATTCACTGGGTCAAGTAATCTATTACTGGATCTACTTTTCTGTATCACAAGTGTTTGTTCATGGTCTATGACATCATTTTCTTATTCATAGAGATCCATGTTCGGGGGGAGCTAAAAAAATAAAAAATAAAAATAGACGTCAGGTTGGGACGAAATTTATTCCAATGAACTCACACGATAAGAGGTGCGCTATGCCACATGAAATTTAGTTTATAAAGCTAAGCTCATGATACTGATGACCAAGTGGGTCAAATACTTAAAGCAAGTGCAAATTCAAATAACAACCTTAAGATGTCCTAGATTTTTTTTAGCTTTCTTTGTAAAACAAAAAATTGATGCCCTTCCAGGAAATATAAAGGGACATAAGCATGATAGGCATGAACAAAGTGTTGGGGACTTGGAGATGAAACAACAACTTTAGAAGAGGAGAAGAAATTATTACAAGAAAACACTTCAAAATGAGCCACTGGTACAAACACTTCATTTTAATCCGCTCCATGTTGGGGAGGGTATAGTATGTATACATTTTCCTATCTTGAATGACATCATCAAAAGTTACAATTGCATGATCAACAAATTGACAAAAAGAGTTAATTCTCCTAAAGATTTGTGTAATGTTGTGGCCCGCCCTTCAGTTGAGGAAGAAGATGAATATGAAGGTGTTTTATGACTATGATTTGGTTGTGGTGTCATTGGTGGTGTTGGTCGAGGTGGAACCACTCCTCCTTGTTCCTCATCATCATCAGAAGGAAAGAAATATTTATAATCTTCACTTTGCTGATTTTGCCTAAATGTCATCTTCGTTAAATTTGAAATCTCTAGTAGTGATTACTTTCTTATTCATCAGGTTGTAGATTTTGTGGCATTTTGATCTGAAACTAATAGCCAGTGAAGACATACTTCTCACTCTTGTCATCCAATTTGCTCATTCTTTCTTTTAGATCATGAAAACAAGCAATGTTTCGTAGTTGACTTCCTGGGCTCAAGCAAATGCATTACCCCTGGTAACAAGAACTAAAGAATTTCATCATCTCTCTCGAATTCACCAATTCTAAGAGTGACACCGTTCTGCTTATATACTCTATCAGCAAACTTATTGTGTACCCTTTTGCCTCCACATATCAAAGCGTGATTGGTGGTATGCAATATTTTTCACTTTAGAGTCCTGATATTGCTTACACTGTCCATTAACTTGCCCACGCATACACCCACACAAATACATTGGACTGCTCCAAGCACATTCGTCGATACTTGAAGCACATTATCTCCCATCTCTTAGTACTTCAAAGCTTCCAACCACATCATCTCACTGCATATTCTGATGCTGATTGGCCGGCTAATTATGTGATAATTAACTTCGATTTATGCCTACATTATCTTCCTAGTATTCAACCCAGTTCCATGGTTCTCTGAAAAGCAAAGAACAGTAGTTCGATCTTCCACTGAGTTTGCTTTGATCACCAATCCGCTGTGACAGTATTAGAAAATAATAATATAGATGTGTAAATCGAATAATTTCAACAAAGAATTGGGCGGTCTCCGGTGAAGCAAGCTATCAAGCCCAATGTTTCTTTTTATTATTATTTTTGTTTTTAGTTAATTTTCTAAAAAGTGAACAAAAATTGAAAATTCAAAAAGGACAAGCCGATAGTCTGACCCACCTTTACGAAGATGGAATGGACCCAAAGGCCGAGCTTCAAATGCTACACATAAAAGTAATTACATAGCAATCCATCCAAACCATAACGATCAAAATAAGTACACAAACTACTAACTCTTTAACACGTTCATAGTGAAAATAAAGATAAAGAATGTTTGACAATACCGGGTGGGCAAACGCAACAAGAGAAGGAACAATAATCAACATAAAGACTTGACCCAACGAGATTGCTCTTAATTTGTTAAGTATACTTTATTTATTATTGGAATATTTTTATTCAGTAATTGGTCAACGATGACTACAAATTATTCCTTTTTTATTCATGAGAAATGAGAAAAAATTGTCATTCAAAACTCAACTGTAGAATAAAATGATACAATATTGGATGTTTTTTTTTCCGTTGATATTCAACGTAAATTTGTCATATATGATGCACATAATTTGAACAATCAGCTTAATGAACTCCTCTCCACCTTAATGAAATTTCCTCGCGATTCATAGGAGAATTATGAAAAGAACAAATATCGTGTGCAGAAGAAAAGTCTTCTACTTTTCCCATCAATATTTGAATGGACGGTGTAGGTGAGAATTAAATGTTGAATTGACTTACGGAAGCAGCCGACGCGTTTGTTTGTTCTGTCTTTTTCATGAGTGAAGATTTTGAATTTAACACGACAATTACCAACTCGTTAAGGTGACTTTTCT
>NW_019235196.1:90183-91445 GCF_002742605.1 Olea europaea var. sylvestris
ACTACTGAAATGTACTCTGAACAAGGTAGTTTATATAGTCATATGATATATCCTAGCAACAATCCTCGTTAAATAATTTGTAACGAAATTAATTCTTTTGAGTACACTTATTTTATTCTTCGATGTATTTTTGGGAACTGTGTAAAAAAAATTTATTACAATTTGGCACATAAATTTTGCGTAGGCAAATTAGAACTATTTAAGAACTTGTTTGGTTCCAAGTTTTTCAAAATACTTTTTTCCTCTTTTTTCTTCTCAGCCACACATTTTTTACTAAAATAATATTACACGCAATCCAAAAACATACACATGGCGGAATGTGGCGACCTCAATCGAACCCATTTGCATTCGAATCGATATTGATGGGCGAAACCCATTTGTGGCAGTCGGCTCCTTGTTGCCGGAGCGGTTTGGTTGAGGTTTCCCAAAGGATATCTTAGTATAAAGATCCTATGGCAAGTGGGGTGATATGACAACTCACTAAAAAGTTGCACAACCACCGTTATACTCGATTCAGCATGGCCTAGGAATGATTGATTGACACCAATGATGGAAGAATCTAGCCACAGGGATGTGGCTACATACATTTTCATGTAACGGTTCACATCCATCATCCTCTACCATAAAAGCTCTTCGTTTGCTTCATTCATAGGTAATGTGAGTTTGTTACATGAAACGTTCTCTATATTATCTTATGTTACATCCCCAGTTCCGAGCCCCTTCTTTTCCTTGATATATATTTGTGCCCCAAGCCTGTCCCACATTCAATTATATATATTCAATCATATTGACTTGACCATCGTAGTGCCTGCGGCCGCCTCCCCCACCATCAAAGCTTGGCCTTACACTCTAATGATTTGTTTAAGTGTACAAGACAAAAGCTTGCGTAGGCACCGTAAGAGCTGGGATATGTTGGCCAAGTCACCTCTAAAAAAGTGGAGTCAACAACGTCCTTGTGTTTTGTGGTGCCACTCATAGGTAATGCACACAGCCATTTAGGAAGCCCTTTATATTTGTGAACAAGTCTCAAGTCAGAAAGTAACATGCAGATGTTGTTTTTGAAAAGGATCCTTGATCTTAGCCCTATAATCTTGGTCAGACTACCAATCTACAGGAGCAAATCATGGACTGTTAATCTCATCTCTAAAATCATGGATAATCAACCAATCTACAGCTACAAATCATGGACATGGTTGCTATAAATTTGCTGCTATTCCTTGTATATTGATTCACTATTAATAGGCTTCCTAGTATAGCTTTTT
>NW_019235196.1:96123-101577 GCF_002742605.1 Olea europaea var. sylvestris
AAAAAATATTTGGGTCATCCATAAAAAGTTAGTTTCTGGAAGGGTTAATTAGGTTTTGGGTTTTACCTAAAATTTAAAAATAAAAGAGTCCCGCTGTAAAAAATAATAATAATAATAATAATAAAATAAAAAATTGGAGGTTTTGTTTGTCATGGATAAGGAAATATTGCAATAAAGTTATAGAATTATTTTTTGTCAAGGAAAAAGATTTTATTGTAATTAGGAAATGAATTCTATTGGTAATTAGCCCCCATTTGGCCCCTCATTTTGTGGAAATAAAAATGGATGAAATAGTATTTTTTTTTTAAATTAAGTGGTTGAAAAAGAAAGAAAAGTTTTCGATTTTCGTATAATACTATTTTATAAGAAAATTGTATGGTTAAAAATAAAAGAGAGAAAAATGAAATGTAATGGAATGAAAGTTAATGAAGGCCAAATGAGGGCTAAGAAAACGATACCTAATGCAATTACAAGAGGAAACTAGTGTAAAATTTGAAGAGGACCAACTTCTTAAATATCTAAGGTAGCTCCAATTGTAATATGCTCACAGCAAAGGTAGAGAGAGAGAGGAAAAAAGTTGCCCAGTTGAAGAAAGCGCGTCCCTACAGGCACACAGAGGCAGCACATTACGATCTAATATTATGTGAAAGTTATGGCGTAATGCATAAGAGTGGGTAGTGAAAGTTGACTATTGTGGTTATTCCGCCACCGAAGATTAAAAAAAAAAAGGAGAGAGAAAATAGAAGAAGAAATTGCATATGAAGGTGTGCGATTTACATGGATGGGGAGAAGTTGAAACACTCATGAAAACATTTGATTGGGAGGTTTTCTCAACTAATAAAGCATTCTTATCATGTGGTCGCAATAAATGTGTGTTTTTCTCTCTCGTGCTTGCATTGGATCTTTACTTTCACAGTTTTTTTTTATTCGAACAAGTGTAAGAACTCATGGTTCGAACTCTGGGGTTGCAATGAAAATGATGGTAAGTTCAAAAATTGAGGTGGAGCAATGGTGGTGATCAAGTCACACATGGGATAGAGTTGTAGTGATCGAGTTATAGTGATTGAGTGATACCAAGGTGGAGCTTTAGTGATCTACTCACATAGATGTGGAATTTAGTAATTGAGTCATGCTTAAGAGGGTCCTCCATCGTTTTCAAAGATTGTAAAGTGATTAAGATGAGTTCTGTAACAAGGTGGAGCTTTAGTGATATACTCACATAGATGTGGAATTTAGTAATTGAGTCATGCTTAAGAGGGTCCTCCATCGTTTTCAAAAATTGTAAAGTGATTAAGATGAGTTCTGTAACAATCCGATTGGACGAGCTTTGAATTTGATTGTGTCCAATACAATTAGTTGATAGAATGGAGAGGATGCAAAGATGAGATCTAAGATAGGATATGATTTAGAGAATTTGGTACAAGGTGGGGATTGTTGCTTTTGAACCAAATTTGTGTTGGAAAAAATTAGACGTGCATAAAATTATATTCAAATAATATACCTTTTATGTGTATAAAATCAGACATAATTTTGACTTATCAAAGTCAAATATGTAAAGTAGAAATGAGAAATGCATGAATATGAATTTGGTCGAAGTAAGAGTTCGACTCTTTGTCCTTAAGACGATAATACCCCACACTGGTGTTAACAATTTTCTAGCATTCGCATCTCAAGATACAGCGACCACTTCTCGCAATAGGAGCACTCCAAATTACGTAGACCAATGAACCTACTTATGCTTTGAACCCTCTTTATATGAAACTTGACTTAAAATAAATGCAAAATTTTAAAGTGAATATGCATTAGTATGATAATGCAACCATAAAGTGAACGAATGAATGAAAACAAATACATGGGGTTTGTATGTAGATGTTGAAAATGTTTGTCTCAAAAGACACAACCTATGAAAGAGATATAACTATTGAAATTAGTCTCTATATTTGAAGAGACACATCTCTTGAAAAATGATACTGCCAAAAGTCACAATCTTTCATATAGGAAGATACATTTTCAGCAGAATAATTTCTAGAATATTCTATAATATTCTACATAATTTTTCAATAATTTACGTATTTAAGTGACTTAATTTTTCATTCACCAAATAACAACTTCCATGTAAATAATTAAAAATTGGTCAAAGCCAATTTCATATACAAAATTCCAACAAAATTATCATCTTAAAATTGTTGGAAAAAATTAGACGTGCATAAAATTATATTCAAATAACATGTCTTTCATGTGCATAACATCGGACATAATTTCGACTTACCAAAATCAAATACGTAAAGTAGAAACGAAAAATGCATTAATATGAATTTGGTCGAGGCAAGAGTTCAACAATTTGTCCTTAAGACTATAATATCCCGCACTAGTGCTAATGGTTTTCTAGTATTCATCTCCCAACATACAACGACTACGTCTCGCAATAGGAGCACTTCAAATTATGTGGACCAACAAACCTACTTATGTTTTGAACCCTCTTTATATGAAACTTGACTCCAAATAAATGCAAAATTTTGAAGTGAATATGTATTAGTATGATAATGCAACCATGAAATGAATGAATGAAAATAAACACATGGGATCTATATATAGATATTGAAAATGTTTGTCTCAAAAGATATAACTTATGGAAGAGATACAACTATTGAAATTAGTCTCTATATTCGAAGAGAGGCGTCTCTTGAAAAATGATAATATTAAAAATCACAATCTTTTATATAGAGAGATACCTTTTCAACCAAATAATTTTTAGAATATTCCATAATATTCTACATAATTTTTCAATAATTTACGTATTTAAGTAACTTAAACTTGGCTTAATTTTTCATTCACAAAATGACAACTTCCCCGTAAACAATTAAAAATTGTTCAAAACCAATTTCATAGACAAAATTCCAACAATTTGAAAAAAAAAAAAAAAAGAGCCATATTGTAAAATAATAATAAATAAAATAAAATTTCTCTTTGGCAACAAAAAAGAAATATTGTAATAAAGTAAAAGAATTTTGTTTCATGAGGAAAATGACTTTATTGCAGTTAGGAAAATAATCTATTTACAATTCGGAAAAGGATACCTGATTTAATTAGAAAAAGGAAACTGCCATAAACCTTGAAGGATATGTAAGTATTAATGTATAACACACACACACACAAACACAGATAGAGAAACAGTAGAAGAAAAGAAAATGGTAGCCCAATTGCGAATTAGAAATTGTAGAGAAAAAAAAAAAAAAAAAAAGAAAGAAAAAATTGATGGCCACCAAGACTTTACAGGGTCAGTTTCACAATCAATCAACACCTCCAACCAAAACTGATCCAATCTCCTCAAAGCGCTCACTTACGGTTTGTAAATGTTCACACTTAGGGAACTACCACAAAGGAAGGTTGAATCAGAAAGAAGAAGACCGCAAATGTTGTGAGAAGAACGAAGCAGAGACACTAGAGAGAGCCAGAGATATCGCCCACATACGCATGGCATATTTGAGGCCGTAGAGAGCACAAGAATATAAGCAGACCAATTGGATAAATAAGGTAAGTCCATTAGATCACTATAATGGTTGAGGGCCCAATTGATAGTAAGTGGGTTATCAAGTGGATCTCCAAACTATTAGCCATCCAAGTAAGTGAAGAACCGGGCCATGAACAGCACAAATTAATTAGGTTGCTTTAAATGGCCCAATTAACTTTTTGGGTCGGGTCGTTTCAATTGAGGCGTCGATATATATATATATATATATTCCCATTTCATGCTTGTTTTGGATTTTAATTTCTTGTAGTCCCTCTGGTGGGATTTTTTTCCCAACATAAGGAGAATGTTTGAAATAAAATTCAAATATAGAGAGAGCTAAATATTTTTGTGCGGCAAGGAGAACTTTATCAACATCGTAGTTAAAGCCATCCTATTGGAAAAAAATCCAACCAAAAGCATAGCGAAAACAAAAAACATGAACAATTGGCTGGAAAGAGAGAAATAGAATTGAAAGTTGGCTCCACAAACCGTCGATGATGAAATTATAAAACTTTATTAGCGGAGATTTCCCCTCTCAGTTTCATCATACAAAACATTAGAATGCTCAATTTATTCTTTCGACAGATCAGATCAGGGAATACACTTGCCTATTGCTAAATACTAAGCTCGGATTTAAATTGCTCTTAAGAAAATGCTTAAGAGACTCAATAGCCCATTGGCTTAGGCAACAAATTTCAAACGTGAATACGTGCATACAATGCTGCCTAAAGAGCCAAATTTCCGTCCCATTTCACCACCTTCCAATGAGGTAAAGGTTAGTGACAGTAACATAATCTTGGAAATTAACTAAAAGCCAATGGCTGTTCATCACTTTGGACTGTGAGCCAATTTTCAGCTATTCCATTAGGCCGGGGGCAAGAGGCAGATAAATTAATTTAGCATAATGCTGCACTGGCAATATTCGGTGAAAAATAGTTATATGTTGGTACATTTTAATCTTTATTCGATGTGAGATTTATTTTTTTAACACCTAGTATAATCTTATGAGACGAAGGGTGATGGTGGAGGAGAAGTATGGGAGATATAGGTTATCGGAGGCAAAGAGTCAATCTATATTCACGAGTATGGCTGCCAAGAATGTTTGGATGGAGATGGGGTGGTATCAAGTTATTAAGGGTTGCTGGTTGGACAATGATGTTAGGCCAGGGTGCCTTATTTGCAAACTCGAAATTATGCACGAGAGATTAACTAAGCCAAATTGAGTGTGCAATGTTGAGGATTTGAGGTGACCAAAGTATTGTCGTCCACGGTTTGTTGGCTAGGGAGTCGGGGTGCTAGTTGACAATGTGGATGGATAGGAAAAATGAACTAACACAGAATCAGACGACCTACTTGAAGGGAGTCAGTCAAGAACTCCAGTCAGATGGGTACCTCCAGGTAGTGGGCTCTTTAAGTTGAACATTGATGTGGTGGTACGCAAGGAGGAAGAACTCATTAGAGTCGGAGTTGTGATTCAAAAAGAATATGGTGTGGTGATCCCTGTGCAGTGTAAGAGGTTGCCAGGCTTGTTTCCTGTTGAGACCACTGAAACCATTGCTCGAGAGGGCTTGATTTTTTCCAAGGAATGTGGCATCCAAATCGGTGCAGTGAAGACCGATTGGATCAACGTAGTTTAGAGCTGTCCGAAGGATTTCAATTGTGTCCCGAATGCTGTTTTTTTCAGTAAAATTGTTTCTTTATGTTTAGACATAGGGATTAGTCCATGTTGCTTTATTCCTCATAAGGGGAATAAAGTATCCTACAAGCTGCATCTATTTGGTTTGCTTAATTTTTCCCATGAGACGATGGATTGGTTATTTGCCTTGTGCTCTTTCGACAATTTTGGCAATTTGAATTAATAGAAATCACATATTCATGATAAAAGAAGGTCCCAAGTTTTATTTCAAAGTTTTTTTTTTTTTTTTTTTTTTTTTTTTTTTTAT
>NW_019235196.1:101698-132535 GCF_002742605.1 Olea europaea var. sylvestris
TTTTTTTAAATTTTTTTTTTTTTTTTTTTTTTTGGCATGATTTAATTGAATAAATGGCATTTTTCATTCACAGTAATAAAAAAAAACAAAAACAAACAAAAACAAAAAACAAAAATTTACTTTTAATGACAGAATTTTTTGCCTTCAAATCTTTCCACCAAAAATGACTTTTTACAACAAAAAAATTCTGATTTTAACAGTGAAATTTCTTGTAATTTCCCTCAAAATATATAATCTTCAATGGCCACACGGTTTTGGAGGAATTTAGACCCATTCAAAGTCAACTCTCAGATTTTTGTATTCTCTTATTTCAGCCCAACATTATATCATTTAATTTATTCTATTTGTTTATCTATAAAAAAAAAAAAAAAAAAAAAAGTTCAATTTGCCCGTCCACTTCTGACCCCGAGGCATATATCATTCCAGGCATATTAGCAATTTGTGTTCGAATATAAAATCTTTTGATTTTATTTAAAACTATCTTTTGTTCAATTTAAAACTATCATTTGTTAGGAAATATAAAAGTCACCTTTTGTTCAATTTATCCTTAGTCGGAGCACAACAATCTTCTGATTTTATTTAAAAATAGCAAAACTTCTCATTTATCAAATGGATGAAAATCATGATTGGTCTAGATAGGATTGAAAAAGAAAGTTGAAAAAAAATTATTACGCACTTCTTTTTCCTTAACTATCTTCTTCTCAAGTATGGATTACTCCTAAACACGTAGTACTACTTCTAATTTTGTCATTGGTCAAAATTGTGATCGAAACAACTTGAATGCGTTGATCATATAGATAAAGTCCACTCAGAGCCACTCCTTAATTTTGGAATAAATACGTATGAAGTGTTTCGCCTTTCCCTATAAAGAAAATAAAGGTATGAGAATGTAACTCACTAATCAAACTCATATTGCTCAAAAAAAAAATAATAATAATAAATAAATGTTAAAACTCTACCCAAATTAGTCTCTAGAATAGTTATGTCGAGTCGAGGACAGTTGAAGTCGATGAAATGATGTTTGAATGAATCTAACTTTAAAAGAAAAGTTGATAAGGTTAACTTTTGTACCTTCTTGCATGTTTTGACAAGCACTTTCATGCCTAGGTAACCCTACATGGACGTCCTCGAAACACTCGATTGAGTTAATTCGATTTGATTTATTCGTTTAATTTATTTGTCCTGGTCAACTTATTAGAATAGCTGGGCACTCAGACTTTCCTAGAAACCCATTCTTTGCACAACCTGTACATTTCCTAATTTATAGTCAACTTGAAAATTACATTGAACACTAATTTTAAGTACCCCGCCATGCATTTCAACATCCCATGGTAGAGGGCATTTCTTGAACTTGTCAGTGTTTTTAGTACCATGCGATGAACATGCTTTTACATTATGCCTTATTCCATCTCTTTTTGTTACTTCCACTGGCACCGGCAGCACCACCGAACACCACCGACGTCACTACTAATAGCCACTCTATCGCCGCCGGTGCCACCATCACAAAACCTGGTTGCCCAAGCAAGTGTGGAACTGTAACTGTTCCATACCCATTCGGCGTTGGTGTGGGCTCAGGCTGTTCCATAGCTTCATGGTTCGATGTCAACTGCAGCACTTCATTCGATGATCCTCCGAAGGCCTTTATCGGCACCGGAAACCTCCAGATTCTTGACATCTCCGACAGCGAAATACGAGTCAAGAGTTGGGTGGCTGCAAGTTGCTACGACCAGTTCGGTACGTTGACCCGCCAGAACATGGCCAACATTGATTTAAAACCCTCGTCACCTTACACCTTTTCGGATTCCAATAAGTTTACAATTGTGGGCTGCGATGAATTAGCATTGATAGCCGGATCAGAAGGCCGGAATTTCACCAGTGGATGCGTGTCTCTTTGCTCGAGCAGCGAGGATTTAATCGAGGGGGAGTGTTCGGGAATTGGTTGTTGCCAGACAGCAATTCCGAGGGGTTTAAAGAAGTTTAATTCTAACCTCCTAAGTCTCAATAATCACACAAATATTACGTCTTTTAATCCTTGTGGATATGCCTTTCTTGGAGATCATAATAGTTATATCTTCCATAAATCAGACCTTTTGGATCAAACTTTTCAAAATAGGACTATTGAAAATGTTCCAGTAGTGATTAATTGGGCAATTGGCAATCAGAGTTGCACAGTTGCTCGGCAATCAAATGATTACGCTTGTCTTGGGAATAGTACCTGTGTTGATTCTGATACTGGTCTTGGGGGATACCGGTGTAGCTGTTTACAAGGATACGAGGGAAATCCTTATCTTAGTCCCGGCTGTACAGGTATTTCTTTGTTGTTGTCTTTATATGTTGTACAAGAAAGAAAATGAAGTTAGAGTTCACTTTCCTTGGAAATTTAAGGACTAACTAATATGTTTTCTTCGACAGATGTTAATGAATGTGAGAATAATCCTTGTGATGAACACGGGATTTGTACAAATACTCCAGGCAGTTATAATTGTTCTTGTGTGGATGGATACTTGGGGGATGGCAGAAAAGAAGGACGCAGTTGCATCGCTCAGAACTCTCAGTTTCCAGTGATTAAACTTGCATTAGGTATCATCTGATATTAATATAGAATCAAGAATTCTTGAAAATGTGTAAATTGATCTTGACATAGTTTATTTGCTTTGGTTGAGTTCCATACGATTCATACTAACAAAACAAAATTGAATTTTTTTAGGTATGGGTTTTGGCTTCTTGGCCACAATCATTGCTGTTACTTGGCTATATTTTATCATTAAAAAAAGGAAGCTTATTAAACTACGAGAGAAATTCTTCCAGCAAAATGGTGGGGTGCTGTTGAAGCAGCAAATCTCTGCAAATGAGGGTAGTATGAACTCAGTCAAGATTTTTACTGCAGAAGAACTCGAAAAGGCCACCAACAATTATGCAGAAGAGCGCATCCTTGGTCGAGGTGGTTATGGTACGGTTTATAAGGGACTTTTGAGTGATCACCAAATTGTTGCAATCAAGAAGTCGAGAGTAATGGATCAGACTCAAATCGAGCAATTTATCAATGAGGTGATTATTTTGACACAAGTAAACCATCGAAATGTGGTGAAAATCTTGGGATGTTGTTTGGAAACGGAGGTTCCTATGCTCGTATATGAGTATGTTTCGAATGGTACACTCTTTCATCATATACATAATAGTGCTGGAATGCCTTGGTTCTCATGGGAGAATCGTCTGAGAATCGCATCAGAGGCTGCAGGTGCATTGTCCTATCTGCATTCGGCTGCTGCAAAGCCTATTATCCATAGAGACGTAAAATCTCCCAACATACTATTGGACGAGTATTATACTGCAAAAATTTCTGATTTTGGAGCATCTAGATTGGTGCCTATAGATCAAACACAAGTGACGACTCTAGTCCAAGGAACTTTAGGATATTTGGACCCCGAGTACTTCCACACGAGCCAATTGACAGAAAAAAGTGATGTTTATAGCTTTGGGGTAGTTCTTGCTGAGCTTATGACAGGTAGAAAACCACTGTCTAATACAAAAATCGATGAGGAAAAGAGCCTTGCTACTTTTTTTGTCATGTCATTAAAGGAGAACCGCCTTTTCCAAATTCTCGAGCCTCGTGTGCTTAGAGAAGGGAGTTTAGAGCAACTCCGTGCTCTTGGCGAACTTGTAAGAAGATGTTTAAGGTTACATGGTAACGAAAGACCAACTATGAAAGAAGTGGCTATGGAACTTGAAGGATTGAGGAAATTTACAAAACATCCATGGGCTCAACAAGAAAACCAGGAAGAATCTGCAGGCTTGATGGTTGAACAATCAGATCTCTACACTGTCACAATTAATCCTGATCATGCTACAGGGGATTCTACGTCGGGACTGTACAGCTTGGACAGTCGTATGATCTACCCGGTTCACAGTCCTCGCTAAGTAAGTTCGGTTTTCCATATGTTTTCCACCCTGGTGAATAAAATGTATTTCTTTAATAATTCTACTGTACTCCTCTTCTCCATGTGGCGGGGAAAGTTGACTTTATTTGCACCTTGAGTTGGAGGTTCAAGTCAAGCTCCTTCTTAAACCTCACCTCCATTTCCTTTTGTTCTAGAATAATATTCCTCAATTAGGGGAATTTGACAGGGCTGGAGTGACAGGTGAGGTGGCATCTCATCCTGTTTTTTTTTTTTTTAAACAGTCCAATTACACGCATTCTCCTATTTATGAGTATGTCATTGATTCCTGTAACGAGATTGCTTGTTTTATTCTCGGTATTAAGAAAGTTTGTGATCTGTAGTGGTTTTTTTTTTTGGGGGGGGGGGGGGGGGGGGTTTTTTTTGGTTTTTTTTTTTTTTTTTTTTTTTTTTTTGGGAAAAAAAAAAAAAAAAAAAAAATATTTGTTTGACCTGCCGATGTGGGTAGGTGGGTAACATAATTTTTGCCCACCGTGAACAGGGAATAAATTTTAGCATAATGAAATGACATGCTGCAAAATTCCAATGGATTTTCTGTGTGTTTTATTCTACTTCTATTCAGTTTCGGACGGTTCCTTTTGATGTGTTTGTAATTTTCGTTTTTTTTCTTTTTTTTTTTTGGGTCTATGAAGACCAATAAGTTTCATCTTATTGTACTGTACAGCATTTGTGTATGTTTTAGACTATCTTCAAGAGCTGCTTTAAGAGTGTATTTGATTGACATGGAAAATATCACCTAAAAATGAAAATATTTTCCTTCTTTTGTGGAAAAATAAAAATCATCTCCGCCTAAGGAAAATATATTCCTTAAAAAAAGGAAAATTATGCATATTTTCAAAAGTTGAAAAATATTTTTCATGAAAAAAATAGCAATCAAACACTCTAAGTAGGAATTTGGATGAAAAAATGATATTTTTCATGGAAAATAAATGTAATCAAACACACCCTAAATGTAAAATATTTACCATTTTAAAGAATCAACCTTTAAAATAATGCTTGAAAATATTCTTCAAATTAATATTTAAAATAAAGAGTGAGTTTGGCTTTCCATCCTCACTCCATAATTAAATGCATTCAAAATATTTCAATTGAAAAAATTAATATAATAGCTCAGAGGGAAGCTAGTGAAAAAAAGATAAAAATAATAAATAATCTTTGGGAATAGTAAAATTAAGTATTAAATATAAAGAGCGTGTTGTAGTACTTAAATTTTTTTACTCTTTAAATTTTTAGACCCTCTCTGAACTGCAAAATATGCTTTTTGAAAAAAAAAATCTCTTGAAAATGTTCTTCATGGGAGTCTACAATTCTATAGCATTGTTCATATTGAAAGTTTGGACAGTATTATCCATAAAAATAAGAAATCAAGTCTTAGTAAATATAGATTTTGTTATATCATATTTGATTTTGTCTATTTTTATTTCTTAGCTCCCAATGGAAGGGATAGACCCAATATCAAATTAAGCCTCTATTTGGAAAAAAAAAAAATGTATATATTTTGTAAATTTTGATAAAAGTTGATGAAACATATTATTGAGCACTTGAAAAAAGTTGTGTACCCCATAAAATATATCATTGAAATTAAATTTTAAGAAATGGGGATCAAGCTAGGACAATCTATTTCTCTGTTTAACACCCATTATTTGGAAATTCTTTTTTCTACATACCTATTTTCAACTACACATTCATAAAATAAAATATTCTGCACGTAATCACCTAATTTTTATAACTTTTTGACCCACCTTCTTCTAAAAATTACTATTCAAAATATTGCTTTTCCCAAATAATTACAATCCACTTACCTCTACGAGGCGTGCCTAAATCTCTTTACTTTTTGTAGATAACCTTGAAAAGGCCATTTTTACATACAAAGCTAATGGTACTCTTATATAGACAAGGTTAGGTGAGCAATCCCGTTGGGTCAAATCTATCGGTCAATTGCTATTCCTTTTCTTGTTGTTTTCTATTTGATATCTATTGAGAAGAGCCCTTTTTTTTTTTCACATAATTTTGGAATAGTAATTTTTTGAAAAATGTGTGGTTAAAAAGCAAGAAAAATTTTTGGATTTACATGCAAAATATTTTATTGTGAAAATATGATTAAAAATGAGTTTTAGAAAAAAAAAAAAATTTGTTTTTGGAGAATGTGTATTTGCCCACCCAGTTTAGCCAAACATTCTTTATCTTTATTTTCACTATGTTTATCTTATAGATATTTTATTTTTCAATAGATCAAGACTGGTAACATGGAACATAACATGTCTTTAGATCTTCTTGTTATATAAATGGTATGTAGCTTTAAGTTGTTAAAGATTGAAATACTTGTTTACTTCAATTTAGTTTTGTGCTACTTCCCTCACACGCAGAATGAATGTAGTGTTTATTAAAGTTCTCGCATGTATATAATTTTCGTAAATAAGTGATAGCGAGATTTAGGCCCCGATTGGTAGGGATTTTTTGCCCCAAAAAATTAATTTTTTGACCGTTATTTTACTATTCAAACCGTAATTTTTGACTTCTTCTCTCACATGTGGACCCCACTTTTCTTCTAATGGTTAAAAAATCAATTCTCAAAATTCCTACCAAACGGGGCCTTAATTCAAAATGTCCATCAGTTGAATTATATAATCTAAAAGCTTCAATAATCTCTCTATTTCAACCAACTTATTCTAATTCTTAGCTTTACACCCTTTCAATTCCTAAATGCTTAAAATAATCATTTTTAAGAAAACACGATCTTTCGTAGTGACTTCATTACATATTACACTAATTTATACAACCCTGCTTTTTGGCCTGATTTTGACCCTGGCCTTGTGGCATTTTTGTAATTCATAATACCAATTATTGAGAAGATGAATGCAAGAATCATTATTTTTCTCAGCCTGGTTGAAGACTTGAAGTCCACTCTAATTTGTAATTTCTTTTTAATGAAAAATGGTTGTCAAAACTTGGTTATTTTCTTGCTAGGTAGGGCCCATTCTCGCGTGAAATAAGGCTGGGGATTGATAAAAATTCTAGCCAAAGATTCCAAAAGATTTTCGAAGTCAATTATGTTACTTTTTCTTTTCAGGAGTTAGATTAATGCAAATTGGCACTAATTCAACTCATTGGAAACTAATTCAATCACTGTTGAAGAGGTGTTGCCCAATGACTATGACCTGTAGTTGAACTAGTCCTGCGGCTGAAGCTGTGTGTTCTGAACGTGCATGGAGTTATTTAGGTATATTGATAATCTTATCCTTGATATTATGGTCGCATATTATCTGTAAAGAAGAAAGTATCTCTTCGTAAATTTTGTCTAGAGGCCGAGTTTTATGTCTCGAACTGTACGTGTTTAATGTATTTGTCCTTTATCTCATGTATAGGTCGGGATTTATGTCATACCTACATCTAGATACAATTGGAGTTCAGTGAAAAGAATTTGCATGGAGTTTAAGGTTTACAAAAACATATAAATTAGTTTTGATAGAGCGAGCCTGCACGACAAGTAAAAGGTTTCGTTGTGTATATTTTAAATTAAGTTTAGCTAAGCTAACTTCTCAAATATACGTTGTGTACACTTTTATTTCCATTCTATCCATGTAATAGGGTTCTATTCGTCATCCCAAAGGGTTGCGAAAACAAGTTGACCACTAAGGTGGTACATACGGACTGCCTTGGCCCAATCGTCCAATATGCTTGCTGTTGAGAATTAAAATTTACCATCAGCAAAATAAAATCGCAGGAAGGAAAAAACTTAAAATAATAATATTAAAAAAAAAAAGTGAAAGATCTATAGAGCGTCATCTCAGTGTGAAACTACATAATCTTCTCCCGTTAAAGTCATTTACTGTGATATATCTTGCTCGCACATGTTTCTTTTTCTATTTTTATTATTAACTAAATGTTTAAACAATTTAGAAGTTTACTCATGAATAACCTCAAAGACAATGTTATTGTGGACGATCCAAATACTTCAAAAGACCATTTTACAATCCTTCCCATGGTGCTCAGCACGGATTTCATTGTATTTATAACATATATTGCTACGTAATTTCCCCTAATTGTGCGTGTGCTTGTAAAAATTTAAAAAAATTCTAAGAGATGATCTCTCTTGACCTTATGATCAATCAAAGGTCATTAAAAGCACCACTTTCTCTTCCATTTTTAAGATCCTAGTACTTATAGGTTTCCATTATTGATGACTCCTTATTTACACAAATGTGCAAGCTACATGGTACATTAGATATTTAGGACAGTCTTGTTACACTAGTGCATTGAATTATCAATATCATGAAGGATATTTTAACATCCTTATTTAATTTTGTTTAGCGCTATCTAAATTCTGACAATTGATTCAAGTTAGTGGGATTGTTAATTGGGTTAATTAAATTAGATGTTTGGATTAACATAATTAAATTCTTTGATTGAAGGATTTTCTAAATCATTATAAGCACCTAGAAAGTGCACGGATGCTACCTACAATAGTGACAAGAGGATTTGTTGTATTGTTTCTTTGATTCAAGTACAATAATGTAATAGTGTGCAGCACTACCCATTCGAATATCGATGGGATATGTTTGATACCACTAGAAGAGTCACCGTTCTTCTACACACGATATTTGTTCTTTTCATAATTCTAATAAAGACTCCTATGATTACTAGTTGAATTGCATTAAGGTGGAGAAAGGGGTTAATTAGGTTGATCGTACAAATTATGTGCATGCAACATTTTCATATATGACAGATTTAAATTGAATTTCATCAACACGAAACGCAATAGTGTAGCATTTTCTTCTATAGTTTGATGAGTTTTGAATGACATTTTTTTCAATTCTCATGAATAAAAATGGAATAATTTGTAGTCATCTTTGACCAATTATTGAATAAAAATATTCCAGTAATAAATTAGGTGTCCTTCACAAATTAAGAGCAATCTCGTTGGGTCAAGTCTGTATGTCTATTGCTACGCTCCTATCTGAACCACCTTGAAATGCCCATCACCACACACTCCGATCTGATAGACACCCACCCGAAGTGGTTCCGAAGTGATATCTCCAATGTCAACGACCTTCTATCACACTACGAGATATAGGCGATCCTGCTGAACTAACCAAAGCACCCTCGCCCCTGAGACCAAAGTGAATCCGCCGCCAATTTCAGAAGGGGATCTTTGCCAAGATCCTTTCCGCCCCCAAAGGTTTAAATTGATTTGACGTCTCCATGAGGCTAGTTGATGTGACTTATCAACTTTATGTCAACTCAACTCGGGAGAAGCAATTACCCGCCCACTCTACAGACGCGGCTGATTGACGCCTATGAGCAGACACCTCATACTGTCAGACGTATACATTTGCCCCACATCCAACGATTCATCCCATCTATAAATACTCAAGGGTTGACAAGAGGCAAAGGTAACGAAACTCTTACTACATAGCACTCCATAGCAAGTATATATATTTTCTCCTCCCCCTCATTATTTTGCACAACCCCTGGGCACTGTTTCGTCCACCTGAACCTGACTTGACCATCAGAGTGTATACGGCCGCCGCCACCCCCGCTGGTCCCGACCATGTGCATCTAACCGTGCGTTGATTGTGCGTAGGGAGAAATGCGTGGAGTAACTCTCAGTTGGCCACGTGAAAAGTCCAATTTTCAAGGTTAACAGATTGGCGCCGTCTGTGTGAACACTTCCCATTCAAAGTTCTGCATTTTCCACCGGAGAAATCACCGGAAAACTAGCGACTAACCCTGAAAAGGGCACGTTCTTGAAAAAGAACAAAGTGAGTTATAATCCAAGTTCTTGCCACCCTTGAAAAAGGAGATAGGATGAGTTATAACCATGAAGACGACAACCCCATGAGAGAAGCCTCAGAAGAAGATGTGCTCCATAACAATGTCACTCACCAGAGACCCATCATCGACGTCGCTGAGGCGCAAGATGGCTCAAATAGCTGCGAGCATGAGGGACATCGCAGTTCAGAATTTGGCGATTCATGAACTTCTCATGCAAACCCAAGGTCATCAGGGCTATCAAATGCCCCAAAGATCTTATTCGATGCAGAAAGCCCCAGTATCTCGCTCCCGAGGCCATATGAGCCGACACACAGAACGCCCCCTCGAAAGAGAGATGGACGCCGAAGCCACATCTTACGTGCAAAGGAACCAGCCATCAGAACCACACTTGGGGGACGATTTCCCTCAAGAATATGAGGAGCAAAGATCGGTAAGCGTCTTCGACCGGATAGGGGAGGGTCCTAGTAATAGGGTCCGCCCAGTGAGAGGATCAGTTCGGCCAGATCAGGAACAAGAATAGACTCCTCCTTCTCCTAGAAATAGGAGGGACAGGAAGAACCTAGTAGATTGGGAAGGTCGAGGAGAAGCACCTCCAACTCCCCAGAACATTCAAGATGATGAAGGGTTAGATGGGCCCTGTCGATCTTATGAGATTGACGATGACGATGATAACCTCCATTTCTCAAGGGAGATTCGAAACTTTCCAATGCCAGCAAATTTTATGCCCCCTAAGGTCCCCAAGTATGAAGGAAAGGGGGACCCGGAGAAGCACCTCACCAAGTATGTGACACAAATGAGTCTCAGAGGAGCCTCGGCTACTTTAAAATGCAGAGCCTTCCATCTAACACTAGGCAGAGCCACCGAAGTGTGGTACAGCATGCTTCCTCCCCTAAGCATTAGAAGTTGCCCAAATTCAAAGAAGACATTCTTGAATCGGTACCTCTCGCGAAGAGAAGGAGAGGCCCCAGTGCAACGCCTGCAAGACATGAGGCAGGCCCCTAGAGAGACGCTGAACAGGTCACTGACAGAGAAGCCCTTTCAGCCCTGAAAGGCGATCTCAACATGAACACTTTGTTCTGGAGGGACGTGCGGAGCTAGAATCCTTCCACCTATGGCGAACTCGTGGAAATGATGAGAGTTGAAATCGTGAGTGAAGAAATGATTGATCATCGCAACCGTGCCACACAGAGACTCCCTCCGCCTCAGAGGCAGGTAGGTCGAGGACCCACAGCACACCTTGTCACTCAACAGTGGACTCAAGCAGGTCATACAATAGCTCCCACCTCCGGATAGGTACTGGCTTCCGCCACATTGAATGCAGTGCCGGTGTTGACATACGAGAACGCTCCTGCTGAAGTGGGACCATCCAGAAGAGCTGATAATAAGAAGAAGAAAAGGTTAAACAGACCCTTGGAAGGGGCAAGGTTTTGCACGTTCCACCAACTCTATGGGCATGACACTAGTGAGTGCCGAGACGCTAATCGACGCCTTGATCGGAGCAACCCACACCCTTCCAGTAGGAGTGAATATCCTCGGAGATCTGCCTCCTCGAACAGGGGAGAGAGAGGGCAATCACCTCGGAGAAGAGAGTCCAAGGACCGAGGTCAATCTAGACAGAGAGATCAGGCCCCATTCTCTGCGAACCAAATCATTAGGGAGATCGACACAATCATTGGGAGGCCTCACATCGGTGGAAACACCAGGAACGCCCAAAGAAATTACACAAGGGAAGCAAAGAACCCACCAATGATTACCTACACTGTCAACGAGTCGCAAGCGACCGATAGGATGACCCCAATCACCTTCTCCCAGGAAGATGGAAAATGAGTCCACCATCCCCATTGCGACGCATTGGTTGTGAGAGCCGTAGTAGCCAAAAATGGGCTCAAACGCATGCTCGTCGACAATGGCAGTTTGGTGAACATATTGTTCGGCTCCACCTTTGACAAAATGCAGATTGAACATGGGTTGATCCCCATGACCGACTACTATTCGGATTTACTAGGAACAGCATCGTCCTACGAGGGCGAATCACTCTACCCGTCGAGATGGGTTCGGCACCCCTAGTGGCCCAACACTTCATGGAATTCTTAGTGATAGACCACAGATCAGCCTATCATGGTGTATTAGGTAGACCCGCTCTAAAAGATCTTTGGGCCGTCACATCCATCCACTACTTGTGTATGAAATTTCCAACTGAACATGGAATCGCAACGGTCCTAGGCGATCAGATGGGCTCCAATTCATGCTACTTAAACTCGCTGCGAAAGTCGAAGCCCCGAACTGTTAATGTAATCCTAACTGAGGTTCCCACCGAAACCAGTACAGACATGGAAATGCTCGATGCTCCTGAACAAGGGCATACCTCTGAACAAGAAGAAGATGTCGACATGGACAAGGCCCCTGAACAAGGGCACCCTCTTGATGAGTTAGATCCCCGAATAATTGACTCTGAACCAAATGCAACCCCAATGGAAGAACTGAAAACTTTCTCCGCCAATACAGAAGAACCCAGTCAGGTCTTGCATATAGGGAAGACACTGTCCTCTGAAGCAAAAAAAGAGATGATAAGCTTCCTGAAAAGGGACTTAGATGTCTTCACTTGGAAGCATGGAGACATGGTAGGAATAGATCCAAGAATCAGTTGCCACCGTCTTAACATTAACCCTTCTTGTGTCCCCCATCGACAAAAGAGACGTGTCATCAACCCGAAGAGGTACGAGGCACTAAAAGACGAAGTAAACAAACTTAGTCGCAGTGGTTTCATAAGGGAAGCCATCTATTCGAAGTGAATATCCAACCCGGTCCTGGTGAAAAAGCCCAGCGGAAAGTGGAGGGTGTGCGTAGACTTCACAAACCTGAATAAGGCATGCCCTAAAGACAGCTTCCCACTTCCAAGGATAGACCAACTTGTGGATTCCACTGCTGGACACGAACTGCTGAGCTTCATGGATGCATACTCACGGTACAACCAAATACCCATGTTCCGACCTGATGAGGAAGCTACGTCGTTTATTACGGACCGAGGTCTGTATTGCTACAAAGTCATGCCCTTCGAATTGAAGAATGCCGGAGCTACATATCAGAGGTTGGTAAACATAATGTTTGCCGAACTCATTGGCAAAATCAGGAAGGTCTACGTGGACGACATGTTAGTCAAAAGCCTCCGGGCCGCCGAACATGTAAGCCACATCAACCAAACTTTTCAGATACTTAGAAAATATAAGATGAAGTTGAATCCCCTCAAATGTACCTTTTGAGTGGCTTCGGGTCAATTCTTGGGATATATTGTCAATCAAAGGGTAATTGAAGCAAATCCAATGGAAATAATGGCCTTGTTAGAGATGAGGTCACCTCAAAAACCAAAAAAGGTCCAAAGCCTCAATGGTCGGATAGTCGTACTCAGTCGCTTCATCTCCAGAGCCACGGATAAAAGTTTGCCTTTCTTCAATGTGCTTAAGTAAGGAAAGAAGTTCCAATGGACTTCTGAATGTGAGGAAGTCTTCCAAGTACTGAAAAAGCACCTCAGAGAGGCACCCCTCCTTTCGAAACCTCAGCCAGATGAGTCACTATTGCTATACTTAGCAGTTTCGAACGTGGCGGTCAGCACCGTCCTAGTCAGAGAAGAAAGGGAGGCCCGCTACCAGTGTACTACGTCGGCAAAGCACTTCTCCCAACTGAAACACGCTACCCAGACATGGAGAAACTGGCACTCGCCCTTATCATAGCCTCAAGAAAACTGAGACCATACTTCTAGGCCCACTCAATCGAAGTTCTCACCAACTTTCCATTGAAGCAGGTAATGCAAAAAACAGAAACATCAGGACGCCTGCTAAAATGGGCAATCGAACTCAGCGAGTTCGATCTATTGTTCCGATCTCGACACGCCATCAAGGGCCAGGCCCTTGCAGATTTCATGGTTGAGTTTGCCAAAGCCCCAGAAATGGAGGCGATAATGGAACCAGTCGAGCCTCCCACATGGAAACTGTTCATAGATGGGTCCTCATGAAAGACTGGCTCCAGGGCAGGGATCGTCTTCGAAAGCCCGGAAGGCCACAAGCTGAATTGCGCAGTAAGGTTTGGCTTCAAAGCCTCGAACAACACTGCTGAATACGAGGCCCTTCTGGCAGGTCTTAGACTTGCTAAAGAAATGCAGGTCAAAAGGCTCCTGGTGAGCAGTGATTCTCAACTTGTAGTGAATATGGTCAATGGAAACTTCGCGACCAAGGAATGTAGCATGGTTGCATACTTGAAGTTGGTTCTGGACCTAGTCCCTCAGTTTGAAAGGTTCGAACTGACTCAAGTCCCCCATCTAGAAAATACGCATGCAGACGTCCTTTCAAAACTGGACAGTAGCAAGGATTCAGAGCTGCTAAAGGTTGTTCCTATTGAGCACTTATCAAGGCCCTCCATTTTCGGAGGTGAAGAGGTACTATGGATAGAAAGCACTCTATTATGGATGCAACCTATCATCGTCTATCTGAAGTATCAATCACTGCCTACTTCTAAAAGCGAGGCACGAAAATTAAGAAGAAGGGATGCACATTTCGTCCTGTGAGAAGGTACTCTCTAAAAGAGAGGCTTCGCTTTGCCACTTCTCCGATGCGTGGGGGGGTGAAGAGGCCACATACATACTCAGGGAAATCCATGAGGAAATCTGCGAAAATCACTCCGAAGGAACGGCTTTAGCACACAAGGTTCTCTGTCAAGGCTACTTCTGGTCGAGCCTGAAAAGGGATGCGTACCAGTTTGTCCAGAAATGTGACAAGTGCCAGCGCTTCTCGAATATTCAGAGGCAACCTTCTCAGAGCCTCTCCATAGTAACCAGTCCCTGGCCATTCGCCAAGTGGGGCATTGACTTCATTGGTTCACTCCCAAAAGGAAGAGGAAGCGCAACTTTTACCATTGTCGCCATTAACTACTTCACTAAGTGGGTCGAGACTGAACCCCTTGCCACGATCACCGAGGCGAACACTACTAAATTCGTTTGGAAGAACATCATTTGTAGGTTCGACATTCGCCACTCCTTAGTATCCGACAACGGAAGACAGTTCAACAACAGGAAGATGCGAGAATTATGCGACGAGCCAGGCATAAGGAAGGACTTCTCAATGCCTCATCATCCTTAAGCAAATGGACAAGTTGAGGCAGTGAACAAGACTATCAAGCACACCTTGAAAAGGAAGCTTGACACCTCAGAAGGGGCTTGGGTGGACGAACTCCCCCATGTCCTCTGGGCCATCAGAACAATTGCCTGAACTACAATAGGGGAAACACCATTCTCGATGACCTACGGAGCCGAGGCCATAAGCCCGGTTGAGGTCGGGGTTCCATCACACCATCGGATACACATCAATGAGATCAACAACGATGAGGCTCGAATAAGCGAACTCCACCTTCTTGAAGAAAGGAAAGATGCTTCCCAAGTGAACTTGGCAAAGTATCATCGAAAGATGACCCGCTATTATAATTCCAAGATCAGAAATAGAACTCTTCGCTTGGGGGACCTCATCCTCAGAAGGGTCTTCCAATTTTCAAAACCAACCAGGTCCGGAGTGTTTGGACCGAACTGGGAGGGCCCTTACCGCATCCGCGGAGAATCCCGACCAAGAACTTTCGAAATTAAAGACATGGGAAGAAAGGTACTACCTCATCAATGGAACATCGAACACTTGAGGAAGTACTATCAATGATGAGCCTTTGTTCCGATCCGATCTCAATATCATCTAATGAATGGGTGTTATGATCTGATCTCAGTTGTAAATTTCCTAGCTTACTAAGTGCTGAAATTGCCTTGGTAAAGTGTGGTGTAATTTGTCAAAGTAATGAAACTTCGGTTCTTTATCACATCGGTTAGAAAATTGTTTCCGCAGTCCTTCAATATGTTTACTTAAGTGATCCGATCCCAAGTTGTTAATTGATTAACGCTAAGAGCCACTTCATATTAACTTGAGTGGTCTGATCTTCTATTATTAACTAGTTATTATTAAGAGACGCTTAGTCTTGAACGTTCATACAAGGGTAAACAGATCAATACAATAAAATAGCAGAAGCACCAATACTTAACAAAAAATTTCATATCATTTACTTGAATTTGAAATACAAAAAGGCCGAAGCCATTACAAAAGTTGGTCCTATTCTATTGGAGGGTCTTCTCGAGCCGCTTCTGCCTCGACCGCCGCCTCCGGAGCTTCTTCAGCAAGCCTGTCAAGTCAACCTCCAGTTGGTCCCCCTAATTCCGCCTCCAAAGAGGAGATGTCCAGAGTGGGATGAACCTCTTTCAGCCGACCCAACAAGCTTTGGGCACTCCAGGAGGCCCAAAAGTTGGCGAAGTTGTCATACAGGGGGTGTTCTTCGAAGTGGTCAATGAAATTCTGAACCGCCACCTCCCCTGCCGACTTCAACTCCTCCTTCAAGGAGGCGATCTCCTTAGATTGAGCCTCCGCCTTTTGCCTTAGCTCCGCCTTTTCTTTGTTTGAGGCCTCCAGAGCCTCCGTGACGAGTCGATGGTATTCGTTGGCGTGATCTACTCGTCGAGTCGTAGTAGCCACCTAGTACTTTACCTCATATACCTCCTTCTTCAGCCGCTCCACTTCAACTCAGGCGGCAGACAGCTGGGCCTCGGCCTCCTTCCTTCCCTTCTCCTCCTCAGTAGCCTTGGCCCGGAACTCCCTTACAGCATCCCCGTAGTGCATCTTTTCTTCGAGGCGTTTGGCGAGGTCCTTTTTCTTAGCATTTAAATCCTTCACCAAGCCCTCCAGTTGGATGCTGGTGTTGAGAGCCCAAGCCACACAGGCATTGTTGGTCGCCACTAGGTCTTCGACTGTGCAGGAAGCGGTGTGGTCCCTTTACTCTTCAATCCAGTATTTGTTGTGGACCACCGCCACTGCAGCTATTTTCGAAGGAAGAGCCTCCAACACTTCTTTCACCGGCTCCTCTGGGTTGGTGCCCAAGAAGTCGACCTCCTTAGAGGGACGGGCCCTCTTTCTCCTCTGCTGCCCCGACAGTTGGGCAATAGGCACCACAGCAAGTGGCGAAGTGGCCAGGCCAGTAGCAACCTCTACTAGTGCAGGCCTCTTCTCCGGAATGGCCACCCTGGTTGGAATTATAGTCTATTTCAGAATAGGGGTGGCCTCACCACAGTTGGGCCTTTGGAGGGACGGCACTCTTTTTGCCCTTCCACAATAGATTGGCCTAGGGGTCCTCTGGCACCTCCTCCTCCGTCGGAGGCTGGAGCCTTTTACTGGCATCCATCAGGTCCTCTATTTGTTTCTTGTAGGTGGAAGAGGAGGTCTTCAGCGCCCCTGCCTATGTCATCATCCTTTGGATGGTCTTAAAATCGGGGCACACGGGCATCTTCTTGTTGAAGTTGTCTGCAAGGAACAAACAATGAATCAGTACAAGTGTAAAGAGTTCAGAAATATGGAAGGATAGAGGCTTTGGGATAGTTACCTTGAGATGACATCAGGTCGTGTGTAACGAACTGTAAATTTTTTCTAATCAGCCGGTGGTATGACCTCTTCTTCTAAGGCAGCTGATAGATGATGCAAATGGTGTCGAAGTCCTCAGAAGACAGTTCGCACTGAGGAAAAGTACCTTCAATAGAAATACAAATGTTAGTCACGATCCGAACCGAAGAGAAATATAAAGAAACGTAACTGCGATACTCACTAAGTATCGAGTACTTCATGGGGATCATAAAAGGTGCCAGGGGGTCCCCCTCCATCGTATCCCATGGTCCTGCGACCCAGCACCACGAGCCCTTCCACTCTTTGATGGAGCTCGACAGATCGAGCATGAATGGAGTATGAGAACCCCATGAAATAAGGTAATACCAGCCCCGGGTCCTATCCCCACCAGCTGTCACTTTAGGGATATAAAGGGTCTGAAAGACGGATAAGGGCATCTCAACCCCAAGTGACGCCTCTTTTCACAACGTCTAGGAGCCTACCATTTGGCTCCAGGAGTTCAGATTGAGTTAGGTCGGAGCTAACCCATAGGACCTAAGTACCATCCTAAAGAAAGGGTGAATTGGAAGCCTAAGACCGGCTCTAAGAATCGCCTCACTTATGGCCACGCACCCCGGCCTAGGGTAGCAGGCCTCTCTTCAGGCTCGGGGAGGATCAGATTTATGCTATCTAGAATCCTATATTCTACTCTAAGTCTCTTTAGGTCGGTCTCCTTTAGTTTGGAGGGATAATCCGACGCCCCCCAATGCACAGAAGTATCAACCGGCTATCCGGCCTCTTCCATATATTCTCCCCCCAACTATTGCCTCGGCTATATCGGAGGAGGTCGCCATAATGGGCTCGTCCATCCTCACTAATTCTAGCTCCCTCCCCGAACCGGAACTTCCCTCAGAAGCCATTTTTTCAGAAAATAAAGGTCCCAAAAGTTGCTGAAACTTAGGGATTCAGAGGTTTCCCCAGCCGAAAATGGTCAAGAAATGATGTAAGGTCGTCGAAAATGCTCGAAAAATGTCGAAAATCGCAAATGATTTGAGAGCAAAGTGAGTTTTCTGTTTGCACAAGGGTGAAAAGCTTTAAAGACGCTCAAAGTCCGCATTTTATAGAACACTCCAGTTGATCTCCACCGTTGAATTCAAATACAATCGATCTAGGCCATCCGTCGCATCATCAATCTAGACCATTGAAATGAAACACCAGATTTGATCTACACCTAAGATTTTGTTGTGACTCTCACGCTCGTATAAAACGCGTCACCTCGGTCACCATCGGCCGTCGACAATAAGTAGCTGCAGTAGCCTTTTAGGGGAATGGGCAAGGCACCCAATTGTCACCTTGAAAATACGCAACAACTGGCAAATCATTTAATATCAGATGCCAGCCTCGGGTCGATCTCCTCACTCAACTTTACAAAGCTTAGACGCACCTGACGCGAAGTCTCTTGTGGGTCATCGCCTCGATCGCTGCGTTCCCTCCTAAGCTTTACAAAATTTTAGCCATCTCCCAGCACGTCGTCCCTTATGGGTCAGGGCACCGATGGCAGATGAGCTCCTAACCCAACTTTACAAAGCTTAAACGCACCTGACGCGAAGTCCCTTGTGGGTTATCGCCTCGGTCGCTGCATTCCCTCCTAAGCTTTACAAAGTTTTAGCCATCTCCCAGTGCATCGTCCCTTGTGGGTCAGCGCACCGGTGGCAGATGAGCTCCTCACCCAACTTTACAAAGTTTAGACGCACCTGATGCGAAGTCCCCTGTGGGTCATCACTTTGGTCGCTGCGTTTCCTCCTAAACTTTACAAAGTTTTAGCCATCTCCCAGCACGTCGTCCCCTGTGGGTCAGCGCACCGGTAGCAGATGAGCTCCTCACCCAACTTTACAATGCTTAGACGCACCTGACGCGGGGTCTCCTGTGGGTCATCGCCTCGATCGTTGCGTTGACCACCTTCCTACGCATTATCCAGTCCTGCAGCACTTCGGTCTCACATGAATAATTGTTTTCCTTACGTAGTAACGAAACTTTAGAGCATCTGCCTAAGATCATCGCTTTGACGAATGCAGAAGATCGGCCCACAAACTCCCACAAGTAACGGTCCACGTACCGAGACATACACATCCGGTCGGGAAGGCAAGTCCACCCATGATATAAATATTCATACCTGGACTTGGGAGGACCACTGTTACGACCCTATCTGAACCACCTCGAAATCTATCTGAACCACCTCGAAATGTCCTCCACCACACACTTCGATCTGATAGACACCCATCCGAAGTGGTTCCGAAGTGATATCTCCAATGTCAACGACCTTCTAACACACTACGAGACATAGGCGATCCTGTTGAACTGACCAAAGCACCCTCACCCCTGAGACTGAGGCGAATCCACTGCCAATTTCAGAAGGGGATCTTTGCTAAGATCCTTTCTGCCCCTAAGGTTTAAATTAATTTGACGTCTCTATGAGATTAGTTGATGTGACTTATCAACTTTATATCAACTCAACTCGGGAGAAGCAATTACCCGCTCACTCTACAGACGCGGCTGATTGACGTCTATGAGCAGACACCTCATACCGTCAGACGTATATACGTGCGCCACATCCAACGATTCATCCCACCTATAAATACCTAATGGTTGTCAAGAGGCAAAGATAATGAAATTCTTACTACATAGCACTCCGTAGTAAGTATATATATTTTCTCCTCCCCCTTATTATTTAGCACAACCCCTGGGCACTGTTCCGTCTACCTGAACCTGATTTGACCGTCGGAGTGTATACGGTCGCCATTAGCCCCGCTGGTCCCGACTGTGTGTATCTGACCGTGCGTTGATTGTGCACAGGGATGAATACGTAGAGTAGCTCTCAGTTGATCACGTGGAAGGTCCAATTTTCGAGGTCAACATCTATTGTTGTTCCTTCTCTTATTGTCTTCGCCCACCTAGTTTAGCCAAACATTCTTTATCTTTATTTTCACTGTATTTATCTTATAGATATTTTATTCTTTAATGATTCAAGACTTGGTAACACAGAACGTAGCATGTCTATAGATCTTATTGCATAAAAAAATCTGTAGCTTAAGTAGTGAAAAATTGAAATATTTGTTTGCTTACAACTTTCCTCATGTGCATAACGAATGTAATGTTTATCAAAGGTCTTGCATGTGTGTAATTTCATTACATATTACACTATAATTCATTATACCAATTATTGAGAAGATGACTTTAATCCTCAACTTGGTTGAAGTCCACTCTTTTTTTTTTTTTTAATGAAAAAAAGTTGTCAAAACTTGGTTATTTTCTTGCTAGGTAGGGCCCATTCTAGCATGAATTGAGGATTGATAAAAATTCTATCCAAAGATTCGAAAAGATTTGCTAAGTCATGATGTTATCGTTTCTTTTCCCTTGAGGAGTTAGATTAATGCAAGTTGGCTCTAATTCGACTAATTGGAAACCAATTCAATTACTGTTGAAGCGATGTGTTGCCCCGTGACTATGATATGTAGTTGAACTAGTCCTGCTGCTGAATCTCCGTTTTCTGAACATGCATGGAGCTATTGATGGTATTGTCGTGGAAATTGTGATCGTGTATTATATGTAAAGGAGATAGTACCTCTTTGTAAATTTTGTCTAAAGGCCAAGTCTTATGTCTCGATCTGTCTTTAGTGTATTTATACTTTATCTCATGTACAGGTTGGCATTTATGTCATACCTAATCTAGATACAATTGGAGTTCAGTAAAAAAAAAAAAAAAACTTGCATGGAGTTTACTCTTTATACAAACATATAAATTAGTTCTGATAGAGCGAGCCTACATGACAACTAAAAGGGATTTTTTTTTTTTTTTCTGTATGTGATCAGTTAATCTAACTTAACGAATATATGTTGGGTACCCTTGTATTTCCATAACTCCGTCCATGTAATAGGGTTCTAATTCGACATCCCAAAGTGTTGTGAAAACTTATTGACCACTATAAGGTTGTACATACGAATTGCCTTGGCTCAATCATCTAATATGCTTGTTGTTGAGAATTAGAAACTCTAATTCTATATCATCAAGAAAATTAAAATTGTAGTAAGAAAAAAAACTGAAAATGAACGTGTAAGGTTTATAAAAGATAACCTCAATGTAAAACTATATCCTCTTCTAACGATACAGTAATTAATTGTGATGAAAACAAACGAAATATCGCAGATCCTATTTTCTCTAATCTCTCATCTTCTGATGATGATTTTTTAACCTTAATGATGACATGGTATTTTAAGAAAAATTAGGGCAAAATCGAGATTACAAGTGTGAAATACATAAATTTTCCTTAATGAAACGCTTATAGAGTGCACGTACGACAATAATTAGACTTCACAACCTAACAATTGTGTCCAATTCCTTCAAAGCAATACTCTATCTGTTGTTTCTAGTTGCATAATAAACAAAATTAAATTTTATTTTTAATAAATTTAAAGTCGACTTCATGATTTTTTTTGCATAACACTTTGTCATGGCAAAGTTTACTGGAATATCCAAAAAAGCAATCGGAATCTTTATATAATACATTCCCAAGAAAAGACCAGTAAAATCTTAGGTAGAATAAAACATCTAATCATGCAGTGAAACAAAAAGTAGGTGATAAAAAAATAGAAATGCTATAAAAATAGGGTCACGCTTCAAAGTATGGATAAATAGCTTGTAAAGTTATAATTTAAAAAAATAAAAAATAAAAAATACAGAGACTGTCAATTCAGTCTGTCCACACTTTTCCTATTTTTAACCATGTTCAGCCATCATTATTTGCAAAAAAATCACCTTCATGAGTTGGTAATTGCCATGTTAGATTCAAAATCTTTATTCGTGAAAAACACATAGTACAAACAAACGCGTCGAATGTTTCCATAAGACAATAAATATCTTTAATGCGTTGTACCATAAAAGACTTTACTAAGTCCTTAGTATTACTTCTTCCTTTTTTTTACCTGAAGGAGTTAAACATTGCAACTTGGCTGTAAATTAACTCATTGGAAATCGATGATGAAGTGATATGCTCCCCCATGACTATATGATCTGTATTTGAACGAGTCCTCCTTAGGATAAGATACTTCCTCCAAACGTACATAGACTATTTAGGCACATTGATAAGGACTGTCTTAGAAAATGTTATTCACACGGTTTTGAAATGAGATAGCTCTTTCTTCGTCCTTACAAAATGTTTTGTACATTAAATCGAGAATAATGCCCAGTGTACAGGAAAATGACTCACATGTATTTTATAGGCCCCCTTATTGTGCAAGAGCCCCACATGTATTAAAAAAAGTACATGGACCCCACGTATGTGTGTGGCTTGGCAAGGACCTCTGAAACAGGTCCTGTAAGCCTAGCACGGTTGTTAAATTGAATTGAGTCTAGTAACAATGGAACAATTTCTTTTATTCTTTTTTTAATGTAAGTTATTTTTGTTTATTTATACACTAAAAAGTGATGTATAGATTCTCAAGATGAGAGGAGCCATGAGGTTCTCTAAAATCATTCGAATCTCACTAATGAATTAAGAGTTACGTTTACATTGAACTTAGTTTAAATTGTCTCATCTAACCTCCTAATGGGAGTTTGATTCTGCTCAATCCAATATATTAAACATGCCTTAAACACTACTGTCTTTTGATTATTCTTGATCCATGAAGTTGTCTAATTTTATAATTGTCGTAAGTTCAAATTCTTCGTTCACGAAAAAAAAATAAAATAAATAAAAAGAAGAGAGAGAGGACACAGACTGTACGAATAAACGCGTAGAATGTTTCCATAAGTCAACTTCCAAGAGGCCCCAGCCACATGCATTTCTCACCTACACGTGGAAATGGTTTTCAATTTCTTCCGATTTGACCCATTCAAAGTAATTCTCAAAAGTCTTCTTAAATACGACAAATAACAAAGTCAAACAATTCCACTTCTTACATTGCTGAGTTGGAAGTTGACATTGTCATTGGCTAATTCTTACGATAATTTGTGCTAATTGGTTGGTGTAAGTAAGAATTTGATTGTGTGCGATAATCATGATACTTCACTTATTCGGACCACTAAAATTGATGTTTATAGGACTACTTACATGAGTTAGGTACTTAATTTTGTGTGTTTATTGATTATCTTAGAAGAAAACTCGATATTCGACAAGAAAGAACGAAAAGAAAAGATTTCATCAAAAAAACTAAAGCTGGACATATTCTGAAATTTGAAAATCGAATTGTGGAGTTTGGAAATTGAAATACTTATATTGCGATATGGAAGACTTGGGCTAATGAAGCAACGAAACTGAGGAACCAAATTGTTCTCGGATGAAAGATAATGACTGTTTCGATTGGAATGGCCTAATTTCATACAATCGTCGGGCCTTGAATTAGTTTTACAGTAATCACCTAGCGTCAACGTTACAATTGCAAGCATATACCTTGTGCGATCGCAATATTCAAATGTGAGACAAAAATTTGCTTTCCTACTTCTAATCAACTAGTAGAGATATTCAGTGCGATTTACTCAGAAAAATAAACAGACAGAGTTTGGTGGAAGAAATATACATTATTCTCTTTCTTTTTCTTTTTTTCTTTTGTGGGTGTGTGCGTGGGGGGGTTGGCGTGGGGATGCTAATTGGCAGCCTTTATTTATTTTAGTTTTTTATTTGTGTGTAAGTCAATTTTCAGATTTTCTCAATCATAATTTCTCAAAAATCACACGTTGACCCACTTAAAGTCAAACGTCGCTGATCAAATTATCATATTATTGTCTAATTATCCGCATACTCGTACTCACATTTATAAATAAATATGTGATGTCAACCACTCAAACATTTTAATTGGTAGTTGCACTATTAAAAAATATAATAATTATTCATGAAATTAGCGACCAAGTCTAAGATACAATAATAAAGAATACTGCTAAGAAAATCTCATCAAGTATTATAGTGAGGGTAAAGTTATCGATAATTAACTTGAAAATAAAATATTTGAAAACGCCAATAGTTTTTTCTTATGCAAAGAAAAAGTAATCTAATTTATATTTGTGTTGGCCGTGATGTTAGATAATAAGGATAGGTAACATTTAAGTGATAGATATATGTATTGCACAGAGCTAACGAGCACAGTTTTACAGTAAAATATGTTCCAAAAGAGAATGGTAGACTAAAATGAATGTTGAATGTTATGTTTCTAAGAATTCAATTGCATTAGATCTTTAGAAGATGTTGTAATAAATCGAATCAAGCAGCAAATGAAAATTCATGTAGCTAATCGTAATTGACTCAAGTATGAGTTAGTATGTTGTGTTATCGATGGTAATGGTTTAGGAATGTTAAAAGGTAGTAGACTGGTAGGAACAATTCACTATCGAAGCTTAGTTTAAGTCTACTGTCCAAGTAAATTATTGTCCAGAATTGTCTTTCAAAATTGTGGACTGATTGAGCTTGTGGACTAACCAATAGTGTAAACCTTTCCAGTTCTATGGGGAGGAAAGCCTAACCACTCTCTTGAGTGTTACGTGTGTTATTTCTTAAATAAATTAAGACGATCAAACTGAATCTCATCGGTCAATAGACTTAATTGTTGAGCCCGTATGGCTTGCCTATTTAGGTGAGCGACCAATGAACCGGCTGGAATTAAGTGAGATCTATTCCGATCCGATAATCAATTATTTTCCGATTCACTTATCATCCCATTTTTGACACCACTCTGCCAATTTTTTTCCGAAGTACACTTCCCTGTGACATAGTTGTGCAACCAAACAAGAAACTTAATAACATTTGAGAGAACCCCCTCCCTCCACCGAACTGAAACTGGTGTAGTCTATAAACTTCTAAATGCATCATCATTTCAATCAAATATCAATTACCAAAATGCTTCTGCAGTTAGCCTGCCTTTATCTCTGTGGACTAACGTTGACATTAACCACAGCCACCACAACCTTCACAGCCTCCACCTCCGCCGCCATCACCGCCACCAACACCACTGTCGACACCTCCAACATCGCCAAAGGCGCCAACATCACCAAACCAGGCTGCCCCCGCCAATGCGGAAATTTGACAGTGCCATACCCTTTCGGCATCGGCAAAGGCAGCGGCTGTGGGATTGGAGAATGGTTTGAATTTAACTGCAGCTATGCGTTCGACCCTCCAAGAGCCTTTCTTGGAACAATCCAAATATACGAAATTTCAGATAGCCAAATGCGTATTTCGAATGTAATGGCGAGAAGATGCTATGATAGATCCGGGGCAGTGGTTTATTCTAATACAGCCTCTTCTGATATCACCACCACCCCCTTCAGCTACTCCAAACTAAACAGGTTTTGTTAACCTTCTCATTTAAAAGTTTAAGTCCTTAGAGAAAGACTATGTCTATTCTATTAAATCTTGTGCTCAACATGCTCGTAGACCAATTTCATTTTTTCATCAAAGTTGAATTCTTGAAAAATTCAGGTCTTTTCAGGGTACTCATACCATGTAAAGTATTATTACGTAAAAACTTGCTCTTATAGAGGGGCCATATATATTCACTTAAATCCCAAATTTGTATTTTCATTGAAGTCTAATAGATGTACAGTTTTCTTAATGAGCTTAATGAGTGCTGGCGAGACTTGAATTCAGGTCTTTAGCCCGGTTCTCATACCATGTTAACTATTTTATGAAACTCTTATGGAGGAGCTATATGTATTCATTTAAACATTTTGTTCAACAGGTTTACAGTCATTGGTTGCGATGATTTTGCTTTGATAACAGGCGGGGGTGACCGCAGTTTCACAAGTGGATGTGTTTCGCTTTGTTCCAAGGCGGAGGACGTGCTGGATGGATATTGCTCCGGTATTGGGTGCTGCCAAACTTCAGTCCCAACGGGGCTAAAATTTTACTTAACTTCACTCAGTACTTTGAATAATCATACTAGGGTCTCATCGTTTGACCCTTGTAGCTATGCCTTTGTTGGCGAGCAAGAGCGTTTTATCTTTCATGGTGCAAAGGATTTATCTGATCCGAATTTTATGGAAAGGACTAGAGCCACTGTCCCAATAGTGCTAGATTGGGTGATAGGGAATTTGACTTGTGCACAAGCCAAAGTTTCGACAGACTATGCTTGTAAGGCCAATAGTTATTGTGTTGATTCAGATACTGGTTTGGGTGGGTATCGTTGCAGCTGCAACACAGGGTATGAGGGCAACCCGTATCTTGATCCAGGCTGCCAAGGTCAGTTATATCGCTCTCTCAAACTATTTTGCAGATGTCGTTTAGAGAAGAGATCTTTTCTGCCTGTATTTTGTACTGATATGTGTACCATTTTGCCTTTTGTCCAGATATTGATGAATGTGCAGATTCAAACAGCAACAACTGTGAAAAGATTTGCATAAACACTCCAGGAAGTTTTAACTGTTCTTGTCCTCCTGGATACTATGGTAATGGCATAAAGGATGGCCATGGTTGCATTGCTAATAACTCGGAGTTCCCCGTAATCAAGGTGGCCTTAGGTAATTCTTTGACTTGTTGGTTCCATTTGTTATCATATTAGACGTGGTGAATTTCTTGAAATATTATAGATAACGTCGATAGTTAGGTGTGATCCTTCAATTACAAAATTTATGAGATGTTTGGTATACTGAATTAGACCACACTGGTAGGATTAAAGTAGAAAATAAATTTTGTTTGTTGTGTTTTATAGTTGTATAGCACTCTTTAATGTTATGTGTCTTGGTAATTTAATGAATCTCCGAAATTCTAAATATGGGTCATACATATGACTTTCAAATGTACCACAAGGTACTTTTAAGTCTATGAATTGATTGGCTGTTCCTGCTAATCTTATGAAATGGTCTGTGGTTAGGAGTGGTTTTTTATTTTTTATTTTTTAGTGAATATAATTATTCAGTTTAATTTCTTGGCAATTACATGCAGGTATAGGATTTGGGTTTCTGTCTCTAGTTATTGGAGTAACTTTGGTATATTTTAGTGTGAAGAAAAGGAAGCTCATAAAACTCAGGGAGAAATTCTTTCAGCAAAATGGCGGTTTGCTGTTGAAACAACAAATATCTTCTAACGATGGTAATATGGAATCATCGACAAAAGTCTTTACAGCAGAAGAGTTGGAGAAAGCTACCAATAGTTATGCAGAAGATAGGATCCTAGGTCAAGGTGGTTATGGCACCGTTTATAAAGGAATCCTACCCGATAAACGTGTAGTAGCCATTAAGAAGTCCCGAGTGATGGATCAGAGCCAAATAGAACAATTCATCAATGAAATGGTAATTCTTACACAGGTTAACCATCGAAACGTAGTGAAGCTCCTAGGATGTTGTTTGGAGTCTGAGGTTCCTTTACTAGTTTATGAATATGTCTCTAATGGAACACTCTTCGAACACATCCGTGGTAAGGGGGCATTAACTTGGTTATCGTACGAGAATCGTTTAAGGATAGCCGCAGAAGCCGCGGGTGCTCTTTCTTATCTTCATTCAGCAGCCGCTATGCCTGTTATTCATAGGGATGTCAAGTCTGCGAACATTTTATTGGATGAATATTACACTGCAAAAATATCAGATTTTGGTGCTTCAAGGTTAATCTCCTTGGACGAAAAAGAAGTGACCACACTAGTCCAAGGGACACTGGGATATTTGGATCCTGAATACTTCCACACAAGCCAGTTGACAGAAAAAAGTGATGTTTATAGTTTTGGAGTTGTTCTTGCTGAACTTTTAACTGGGAAAAAGCCGATTGACATGGAAAGGAGCCAAGAAGAGCGGAATCTTGCCACGCACTTTGTCATGTCCATTAAGGAAAACCGCTTGTTTCAGATTCTTGAGCCTCGAGTCGTGAGGGAGGGGTCTTTAGAACAGCTCCAAGCAATTGCTCAGCTTGTTAAGAGATGTCTTAACCTCAATGGTGAAGACAGGCCTACAATGAAAGAAGTGGCTATGGAACTTGAAGGTCTAAGGAAGTTTAATAATCATCCTTGGACTCATCAACCTGCACACGAAGAATCTGTCAGATTAATGAATCCAAATGATTCATCGGACCTTTATGCCGTTCCAATGACCTCAACAGACCTTTACACCGTTCCAATTAGCCCTTATACCAACACTGGGGATTTATCCGGACAATACAGTTTGGATAGTAGTCAAATGATGTTCCATCATGTAAACAACCCTCGATGATGGAAATATCGGCTTTTCTTGGCATTCCTCTGCTTACTCGTACACTTCTTTCTTGTTTGTGCCTTTTAGTCTTCATTTGATGCAATTCGAGTACTTGTTCGTTCAGTTCAAAGAAATAAAATTACTGTTTCCCTAAGTTTATGTCGAGCTATGATTTAGTATCATGCAAGTTCTTTGCTGTAAAAGAGAATCATATTGGTCTTGAACTTTAATCAATTTTTACTTCTTCTGAGACTTATCATGATACAAGTGTTGCGGAAGCTCTCACAAAAGAATTTTCAAACGGTGGTTTTCTAGGCTCAGTCCAGCGTACCTTTCTCTACCAACAACCAATCCAAACGGCTCCAAACCGCAACCAATTGATTCACCTTGGTTGCTATACAATCTTACCCACGTAGGACAAGAAAGGATGATGATTTATCGCCACAAAGGCTAAGAGAAAACACCACAAAGGTATACTATGAAAGGACCACCAATTGCACACGTTATACAAGCGTTTTAGACACTTCTGGACACCTTTTTCTCACACAAAAGGGGGGCAGCCGGGATTCACTAGTTTCTTCTCTCAAAATCACACAATCATCATCTCAAAGAGGCTAGGGTTATATTCATATATATACTCTAGGGTTAGGCTTTAAGTTGGGCCATTAAAGGGGTAAATGGGTCAAGATTCAAGCCATCCATAAGGAATACAATTGGGCCGGGTGTAGCTCATGGACTTGGTTGTTGGACTTATTTCATTCATCAGCCTATGCCTATGAAATAATATTAACCCACGTTAACATCATAGCCCGAGATTTATTGGATATTAAAAAACCCAACAAATCTCCACCTTAATGCCCAATAAATCTGCAAGCAATCAAAACACACAGTTAACACTTGAATAATCAAGGTAGCCAATAAAATTGGATCACAGACCTTACCTCGTGTTTCCAACTTGAAACACATACTATACCTGCTCCATGTACTCACTTGGGCTAAGGTCAAAAAACACCCAAGTAGAAGCAAATATTTAACAATAAACAATCAAGAGCAAATACACATGCGATGACAATATACTATAGGATAACACACACAGATCTTTTCAAAAAACATGTTCACATAGAACCATAGATTAACACCAAGTCAATCAAACCACGATCAACCACATATGCAACACATGCATAAATGACCCTAAGAAAAGATCTCACCACACTTATCCTATCCCATTTTGTGTTGCTCACACCTCGAGAACACATATCTTCTCTCATCGCCCACCACGCTCACTAGACAGATTACTCAACTCATGTCTAATTGGTGAGTCACAATAGATCCTAAGTCCACGGGATAATCATTTATCTCCACATCACTTCTCCCAACCTAAGTGGATAATGGGTCTCCACCTAACAGAAGTGATAGAAGTGCCTTTCTTACACTCCACCTAATCAGGGTCTCTTTCCAGATAAAGGATCCTAGACATTTGATCACATCTCCACTCGTGATCCAAATGTCACACTCCACATCCCCGGTACAAACCACCATGTACCTCTAGGCATCTATACTCCACCTCACCAAAAGACACACGACTCACTGCTAATGCATCTCAAACTCACTATGACAAAACAACACCTTTCGGTGACCACAAAGGTTAATCCACTCACCAATGCTCCCAAAAATTCACAAAGAAAATAGTGAAGGTGGCACTCTCAAAGAGAATCGAAGAAAGAGTCGGTTACTTCACAACACTCACAAAGGAGGCTCACAACGAGGAAGAATATAACCCTAACATGGCTGCCTCACATAATCTCACAAACCACACAGGCTCACAAAGATATAAGGAGAGAAACGGCTGCCCAACTTTCTTCTCACTACCACACTCTCACACCACTCACAGAGCAAATAGAGTACGCCACAAAACTTAACCCACTATGCATGTAAACATATTACACAAAGTAATCCTAATATCTCAAATTCATGCAAATGCACATATCAAACACATTGAAATGTAGCAGATAATCATGCAACAAAATTTAGACAATCACACACATGCAGAAAGGATCACACACAGATGCATATGCAGTGACTAGGTTTACACTCAATAAACCTCACTGGGGTCATAACTCGACCCCTCAACCAAATTCGTCTCACCTCTCATCTTTCCTTTCAGCTTATCTTTCTTCTTGGGACAGTCCCTAATAAAGTGTCCAGACTTACCACAATTGTAACACCTTTTACCACTAGACTTGTCTCGTCCCTTGTCCTTCTTCTTACTACCCTCACCACTCGAGTCACTACTCGAATCACTACCGTCTTGAGTTCTACCCAAATTCATTTGCTTAAACTTCATCCTACTCCTCATCATATGTAACTCGCCACTCCTCTTATCCTCTTTTTCAGCCTTAATCTCCATCTCCTTACTCCTAAGTGAGTCTATGACAATCTCGAGTATTAAGGTACCCCTACCATACTTAATTGCATTCTTAACTTCCCTATATGAATCAGA
>NW_019235196.1:133138-157800 GCF_002742605.1 Olea europaea var. sylvestris
ACACAGTGACTATATGACAGGTAAAGCACAAAATCAACTACCAACTTGCAATCAAAACTCAACACTTCACAAACAGAGCAAATAGTTCCTAAATTTTCTAGCACAAGCAATGGTTGCCAAGCAATGATAACCCCCAATCCTAACAATCACCCCACACGATGATCTGCTAATACTGAAATTTAAAAATAAGTTAAGCCAATATACCAGAGCGGACTATCTGAGTCCGTAAATTATGAGAGTTGCGAATTTATCACTTTAGGACCACCACTATTCGTCCTAAAGTCTCTGGAAACTGCAGCAACCAAAAAATCACGATCGAGTCCCGAACGCCCGAAGAACAATGCTGTCCAGATTCTTCTGCGTACCCTGAAACAGAAAACTTTCAACACGAAAAATGTCAGAAATAATATAAGGAACAAACTGCCTGAAGAGACCGTCTCCAAATTCAACCTCACCCGCCCTCACGCGCGGCCTCTCTTCTCTGCGCGTGGGCTTCACGCGCCTCCACACGCGCCGCCGTCTCCTGACACGTGCCGGCCTGCAAGGTTCACCTCCTCCTGCACGTCACGCCAGTGGTCTCCGTTTCCCCAAACTGGTTCTGGATTGGTCAGAAAACACCAAAACAGAGACTGATTTTTAACAGTTTTCTGGACAGTTTTTCGATCTGAATTCTGCCACGTTTCTGCCGATTTTTTGGATGATTTCTAGTAGATTTCTCGAGCCAAAACCTTCACCTTGAAACTCTGATACCAATTGTTGTGGAAGCTTTCTCAAAAGGATCTTCAAACGGTGGTTTTCCAAGCTCAGTCCAACGTACCTTTCTCTACCAACAACCAATCCAAACGGCTCCAAACCACAACCAATTGATTCACCTTGGTTGCTATACAATCTTACCCACGTAGGACAAGAAAGGATGATGATTTATCGCCACAAAGGCTAAGAGAAGACACCACAAAGGTATACTATGAAAGAACCACCAATTGCACACGTTATACAAGCGTTTTGGACACTTCTGGACACCTTTTTCTCACACAAAAGGGGGGGCAGCCGGGATTCACTAGTTTCTTCTCTCAAAATCACACAATCATCATCTCAAAGAGGCTCGGATTATATTCATATATATACTCTAGGGTTAGGCTTTAAGTTGGGCCATTAAAGGGGTAAATGGGCCAAGATTCAAGCCATCCATAAGGAATACAATTGGACCGGGTGTAGCTCATGAACTTGGTTGTTGGACTTATTTCATTCATCGGTCTATGCCTATGAAATAATATTAACCCACGTTAACATCATAGCACGAGATTTATTGGGTATCAAAAAACCCAACACCAAGTTTACATCGAGATCTATCATGGAGTATATTTGGAATGGGATTATTCAAAAATCGATGGCACATTGCTCTGATCCATATGATAAAGATGATATTGCATGAAATCCTACTTCTGTTGCTAAATAAATTCTAAAAATTATATTTTTACTTGATTCTGCTTAGAAGCTAAGGAAAAGTGTCTACGTCGACTTTTGCATAACGGCAGAAACATAAATACCTTTGTGAGATTGAGAATGGGTTACAATTTTTAACTCTTATTAACCTGATTTAGTTAGCATTTTGTGTTCTTCTGAACAAGGGATGCAGAACAGAAATTTTCCCAACCTTTTCTGAGTTGATCTGTACCAAAGCCGATAACCTTATCAAACTTTTAGATCAATGAATACATAACAGTCAATTACATGTGATTAACCAGGTGTTAATGCAGCATTCAAATTTTCCAATTGGTCGACTTAGCCCTTTACTCCAGACGGTTAGGGATCTTAGTATCTTGATATCTCGGCAAGAAGTACCTTCTCCATTTCTTATTATCTTCTAAAGCTAATTTAGTACACAGGACCTATGGATTGTGCTCATATGATCATCTGTGAAGAACGACTTCTTGGCAATCAATAATGCCCTTGTTTGAGCCCCATTTTTGGGGAAGAATGAATTTTTGAATAGTATATTGATGGAAAATGTGTAGTTAAAAAATAAAGAAAAATTTTCGATTTGTGTGTAATATTATTTTATTGAATAACGTGTGGTTGAAATGATGTTAAAACAATATCGGAAAATGCATTTTTCCAAAAGAATGGGGCTCAAACGATGACATTGCAGGAACCGTTGTTCCAGTTGTCACTTTTGTTAAAGATGTGACATTATTTCGATTTTCTCAAAGAAATAATCGATATTGTGGAGAGTTCAAGTGTTTGAACCTTGGAAAGTACTATTTCACAGCTCATGAAGATCCCACCTGGCCAGGCCATTGTTTCAACCGTGGCTGATCAAGTAAATACTGAATATAGTGTTATATCTCTGTCCGTTTCTTATTTTAAAAGATCTCGAAATCCATTTGAGGTACTTTTGACTAAGCTTTTGAAGTTACTCTTAGATTCCTTCAACTTGTTAATTCTTTTTTCGGCCGTAATACTAATAGGTGACTCCTTACAGAGAAACCAGTTTTGTTACAATTGCAGTAATTTTCTTGCAGTTGATTTTCTTTTGTTGAAAGCAAATTTGTTTTATAGGTTTCTGTCATTCCAATACATGTTAAATACTAGATTATCTATTGCAGTTAACAGGGATCCTATTGAGCAAGTAGTGCAAGCAACAGAACCTTTATTTGACTTGGTTCCTGTAAGTTATGGAAATGTTAAATCCCATGATTATAGAATCGAAAGGGACGATAAATTGTTTTAACAGTTTAATTTGTTGAATTGAATTAGAAGGGACAAAATTCGACGAAATTGATAAATTTTGACAAGTTTCTCGTTGATTTTGACAGTTGTAGATAACGCATCTAATTATTAATACCTTTTAAAGCCACATTTCTATGGACAGTACGTGGGTTGACAAAGGCAAATGGGTAGCTCAAAAATGCGAAAGGATTGGCCAATGTATACTCATAAGTCAAAAAGGAGTTTTCGACTTATATTGACTTAATAGTGGAGTGAAAGATATGATCGATAATTGAGATTGACACACCTCCATATCTCGTAATTGATCGGATCATATTGAGGAAGGGATTATAGTTTCACGGTAAACGAACGAGTTTGGTTTTGTCATACCACATGACATTCCCCGTTACATGTATTGCCCTGACACATTGTTAGATGTCAATCTGAGACGGCGAGTGTGATAAATTAAAGGGGTGTTTTAATTTATCAATTTTGATTATATCAAAATAATATTTCACATCGTTAGGCATTGTGATCGGAAGCCTGATGGGTCACACACAAACACATTCCATAAATTTATATCAAAATTTACTAAAAATTTGATTTTTATGTAAACCAAATAGGGGCTAAGCCTCCGCTTGGCCCTCATTAAATTCAATTACATTACATTCTATTTTTCTCTCTCTTATTTTCAACCACACAATCTTCTATAAAATAATATTATATGTAAATCGAAAATTTTTCCTTCTTTTTCAACCACTCATTTTTCAAAAAAATATTATTTCCCTCATTTTTATTTTTAGAAAATGAGGGCCAAACGGGGGGCTAAATAAAAAAGAATTGGAAGATTGTAATTTGTCAATTAATTAATTTAACAATCGTTGGATAAATTAATTAATTGGGTTAGTTGTTTATAGGCCCGAATTGATTAATTTGATTAATTAATTCACGGATCGAATTTAATTAAATGGATTAATTAAATATTGGATCGGACCAGGCCAGGCGCGTTTGGACTTATATAAATAATGGCTAGGATTTTCAATTCATATGGTTTTTTATAATTATTCTTGCTAGCACAAGAGGAGAAAATCCTTGTAGCTGCAATCTTGCTCTCTGTGTGGATCATCGTTGGAGGCTGGACAATTGGACAGATATGGGTGACGAATCAAGAATGCTGGAACGAAAGGAAAAGCAAAAGGTTTGCAGAGTTCTTCAAAGGTACAATCTTTATCACAATTTCTATCTAAACACAAAGGGATTCTTGGTGGGAATCAAAATAATTTTAATTTTTCACTGTGCATGTATAAGTAGATTCCCAACAATGGTATCAGAGTCTACTTTGTATTTGTAAGAAATTGTCTTGAATATGTAAAAAATTTGAAATTAGAAATAATACAAGTACATAATTCACAACCTGTAATTACTCAAATCATAATCTGTAATTAAAATGGAAGTTCTATTGATGAACACAAATTCATACCTTATAATTAATATACAATTTTACTAGGACGGCACCAAATTTTGCACAGGTTTAATAACCATAACCTGTATAATAAAAGCAAATTCTTAAATGGGTTTAGGTTTATTATTTTTATTTTTTAGTTAAAGGAATTCAAAAATAAAAAATTTAATTAATTAAAATGGGTTTGGTCGGGTTGGAGTCTTAACCCGTAACCAAGCTGACCCATCATAATAGTTGTTAAAAATCAATCAATCCAACCCAATTAGTATGAAATTTGATTTTCATTATTTTAAATCTGATTTAAATTATCGGAATAAATAAAAATAAAAAGGAACAGTTGAGGCGGTGGCAACCGGTGCCACCGCCGGCGAGGAGAGGCAGCGGCGCTCGCAGCCACTGTCCAGTGACGACGAGCACCGCAACTGGATTGCAACGAACAACAGCGAGGCACTGCTGCTCACCGCTGCTGAAGGGAGTAGCAGTGCGCGGCGCTACTGCAATTTTTTGTAGTAACGTCGCGCGAGGCGACTTCCTGTTGTGAATGGGAAGGGGCGGCGCCGGTCACCGCCCCCATGAATCCAAGAGAAACGGGAAAAAAAAATCTTTAGGGTTTGTAGTCAGGTGAGATGTGTTGGGGACGGGGGCTCCATCTGTAATTTATGAAATTTAAGGGGCCTGCCTGCAATTTGCTTTAAGGGGTCAAGTTTGCAATTTTTAAATAGAGAGCCAGTCATGTAATTTGCGAAATTGAAATGACTAGCTATTAATTTAAAACTTGGGTCAAATTGCAATTTTCAAAATGGTTTTGAATTTGAAATTTAAAACGGCTTTAAAATTATTTTTTAAATGGGTTTTGACCTATTTTGACTAGACTTTTAATTTTGACTCAAATTAAAATCTTATTAAAAATTGGCGACTTTTTATATTTTCGCTAAAATATGATTTTAATTTAAATATCAAACTTGACCCTAAATTGAATTTTATTCTATTTAGGAATGTTACCCTAAATTAAAATGTTGATTTAATTTAAATTAGAGTTGGACTCCAATTTAATACTTAATTAAAATATGATGTTAATTAATTAATTACTCGAATATATTCTTGAAATTAGAATTGTATTCTAGTTTGATATTTAATTAAAATTTGATTTTAATTAAATTTTGTCGCCCTAAATTTCTTCTTGAAATTAGAGTTGGACTCTAACTTGATATTTAATTAAAATATGATTTTGATTAAATTCAATCGCTTTAAGTTATGAAATTAGAGTTGGACTTTAATTTTATTATTTAATTAAAAGTTGATTTTAATTAAATTCAATCGCTTTAAGTCAAGAAATTATTGTTAGACTCTAATTTGATATTTAATTGAAATGTGATTTTAATTAAATAGTTCTGCCCTATAATTATGAAATTAGAGTTTGACTCTAATTCGATATTTAATTAAAATTAGATTTTAATTAAATATGCCGCTAATTAAATTAATTGATTAATATGATTAATTAATTATTTAATTGCTCCGATTCATTTGTCTAAAAGAGTTTAGACGACTTAATTGCTAGAAACTTGAAACTAATTTGAATGTAATATTAGATATTATATATGTATACATTTATGTAATGAATGTATTATTAGTGGACGATCATGGACTCAACCATATGAATGTGTTGAATGATTAATTTTTATTCTTGTCGTTTTCTGGGCCTACGTGCTCTTAATCATTTTGGACCTGCGAGTCCAATTTTATTTAGGCCTACGTGCCATCTAGTATATGATACATGTTGCAACTGGACTAATTGAAGAAACAAGAAAAGGAGGAGACCATGGAGATGGTGCATTGATACTAATCAATGTAATACCCCCTAAGAATTGACCAACTAGTCTTCCTTATGGCTCGGGAAGACTAGATAGTAAAGTTCATAATCGTCTACACTATTATATCATGTTATATATATTTATTTGTATGGTAGATGTATAATAAAATATATATTACTATTACAATGAGACCTTTGAATGCAAAATCCCTCCATAAAATATTAAGTCACATTTATAATTGTCTTTCGTCATTATAATAAAAAATCATAGTTTCAAATCGTCTCAACTTGTTGAGTACACTCAAGGCTGGTCTATTAAGGATATGTTTGACACTATGAAATATTTGATATTTCTGAATGGCGGGTTTGACTTAACTAAAATTTATCTTTTGTTGAGTACACTCAAGGAAATAAATTTCAGAGGCATGTTAAGTTAACACATAAGATGTGAAATGACAAAGAGTTGTCAACTTAACGATCTGAGAGTTGTATGTAGATGCAATTGATAATAATATCTACCCAAATATTTTATTAAGGTTTATTGAGTATACTCAAGATCTTGATATAACAGATGAGATCCCAGCACACTGGGAGTCAAGTATGGACTCCATAAATTTATGTGAGATGGTCATAAATTTTAGTTAAATAGTGAGAGCATAATTAATTTAGTAAAAATCCATGTTAAATTAATTGATGCATTTTATATATTATTCATTTTCTTTTCGTCATTTATATTTATTGAATCGTAAGTAACCATGTGTATTCGAGAAGCATATTGGATGCCAACAACCAAATTAAATTTTCTTGATTAGCACTGCAATTTGAGAATTATTCTCAAGCATGAGAAAATTGGTTGTCCTTAAGTAGCCATTTTTCAGAAACATCTGGTAATGACTCGATTAAGGAAGAGGTGGCTGCTATAATAAACGCAGTGATGACAATAGTACTGCAACGTATTTGATACCTGCAACGGTGTCACCTGAGTTACAAAAGAAACTTGAGAGTATAGATGTTAACACAAAATTCTTCATTACAAAGAGTTGTATGATAATAATCATGTGTGAAAGGATATGAGACTTTCAAACAACTATACCGATGTAAAGTGACAAAAGAATCTTCAATCAATCCTCATGTACTGAAGACGATTGACATAAGAAGTGTCTCAACTAAGTTCAATCATTAACTATGAACGAAGTATTGACTAAGCTTTGCAATCTCTGTCATAGAGTTATTCACACTAATTATGAATTATAATATGAATAAACTCGAATGCATACTCATTAAGTTGCTTGACATGCTTAGGATTGTTAAGCCCTTCATCAAAGTTGGTAATGGGCAAACCATTGATTCCTCTAAGAGTGTTGAGAGGAAATCTAAAGAGGTTTTTGAGAAAGCACCCAATATGGTTAAGAAAGTCTAAGCGGAGGACAATATCAAATCAAATGACCTTTGGTTTCATTATAGAATGAAAGGTCATTGGAAGGAATATTGCATGGCTTACGTCTACTTCACGAGTTTCTTAGATATTTGATACCGGATGTAGATCTCATATTCATACAAATATGGAGAAACTAAATAGAAGTAGATCACTGCGAAAGGGAGAAGTCGACCTCCACGTTAAGATGAGCAAAGGTTGCTGCATTGCCTATAGGAATATACTTCTTGTCATTGCCTTTTGGTTTAGTATTGGAATTAGAGAAATGTCACTTTATACCCACCATAACTGAAACATTAAAATGAATTTCATGTTCAGACATGAAATATTTTAATGTTAAGGTCAATTGTTGTTCTTGTTTACCTTGATAAAGATCCTAATGGTTATGGTAAATTACAAAATGACGTTTGTATTCTTTAATACTAAGGATTCTATAATGAGTATAGAAATTATAATGCATAAATGCGATAATCTAATTATTATCGAAATCTGGCATGGCAGACTTTGTCTTATAGATGAAATGCAATTCCAAAGTTACACAAAGATGTATACTCGGGATTAATTGATTTTGACAACTACAAATTATGCATGTCTGGCATAATGACCAAATCTTCTTTTACTTGAAAATAAGAAAGGTCAGCATAATTACTGGTCTAATGCATAGTGATGCATATGGACTCATGTCAATAGATGTCAGGTAATGTTTCTCTTATTTCATCAATGATCATGTATACTTGATGAAACACAAATATGAAACTCTTGAAAGTTCAAGGGATTCAAACAAGAAGTAGAGAAACAAATAGGTAAAGATGCTCTCACATTAAGATTCGATCGAGTGAGAATATCTTAAAGATAAAATTTATATTATCTAAGAGAGAATGAGATTCTCTTGCAGTGGAGTCTTCCAAATACGCTATAACATAGTTGTGTATCTAAAAGGAGGAATCGTTAACTATTAGATATAATACGATTAATAACAAGTTGTGCGAGTCTCCCAAAATTGTTTCGGGGTCATACATTGATTGCAGCGTGCAACACGCTAAATCATGTCACATCTAAATTGGTTAACGGAACTCCATACGAGTTATGGAATGGCAGTAGTCCCAATTTATCTCATATGAAAGTTTGGGGTCATGACGCTTATTTAAAGGGCCTTAAATCAGATAAGTTTGAAACTTAATCCGATAAATACATATTTGTGGGATATTCAAAGCAGATATTTGAATATAAATTCTATTATTGTGAAGAAAGTCTTCATCTCACGACATATCTTCCTTTTAGAGAAAATGTTTACTCTAAGGGAAGATAGTAGGAACAAAATAGAACTTGAAAGAGTTCAAGAGTCCACAGGTATAGTTAACCTAGTAGATGAATCCGAGTTTGATCCCATATCTGATATGGGACATACTCTTGATCAAGAAGTAAATACTCCTGAGGACATGTCAGCTCTATGTGAATCTAGTAGGATCATTCGACCTTCAAGAAGGTGGGAATCCATGATTACTAATCAGGTATTACTGATCCAGGATAATGAACCTGCTAGTTGCAACAAAATAAAGTCAAAGTGTTGACTTAAAAGAGACCGCAAGAGGCCATGAAACTCGAGATGAACTCGACGTATGTGAACAAGGTTTGGACCTTGGTTGAGCCTCCATATGGAATAAAAATCATAAGTTTTTGTAAATAGTTTACAAGGAAAAGGTCGATATGAATGAGAATATCCATATATACAAAGTAAGGCTAAAAGCAAATGTTAAGTATTGACCTTGGTGAAACCTTTCTCCTGTAACCTTACTGAAATCCATTCGAGTTTTGTTTACAACAGTTGCATACCCTGACTATAGGTTAAGAGAAATCTCTTGGAGCTGAAATCTTAGATTTGATGAAAAATTCAAAGTGTTTGATTTTATCAAATTTGAAGACGAATTGTGTGTTTACAAGAAGATAGTGGGAGCATTGTCATATTCCTAATATTATTAAAAACGACATCCCTATGTTTCAATCGTTGAAATAATGGTTGTTGAAAGGATTTATCCATGAACGATATGGGAGAAGCAACTTGATCTATAGAGGTAGATCTAGAAGATTGCTTAACTCATCCTAATCTATATAGATAAAATTTTGAGAAGTTTTTATATGGAGAAATTGGTTTACTCTTAAACGGTGTGTTGAAAATGTTCCAAACATGAAACAATCGTTGATTCAATAGCGAAAACCTAATACATGATTGCTACATAAGCAGCAAAAAGTTGCAATGTGAATCAAGATATTCATTAATGAACTTGGAGTAGTTCCTGATATTGTTGATCACATGCCATTGTATTGTGATAACAATAGAGCCATTGCGAAAGCGAAGGAACTGAGGTCTCATCAATGATCCAAACATGTATTAAAGCGGTATAATCTCATTAGAGAGATAATACATAGAAATGACGTAAAGAGAATAACAAATTCCCACATTTAACAATATTACAGATCCACTGACAAAGAGTTGTCATAGCATAAACATGATCGTCATGTAGACTTATAATATTGGATACGTAAATGATTGGATCTAGTGCAAGTGGGAGTTTGTAAATATTATGCCCTAGGTCCTATTGACTTTGGACATAAATACTTTTGATATATAATTATTGTAATTTAATGACAGATCTATTATTTAATTAATAGACAATTAAATAAATAATAGAGTCCGTAAATTCAAATTTTCGTAATTTGTTAATCACAAGGCATTGTGATTGTGAGATACAAATTATATATGATTGAATCTTAAATCATCCGTGGTCGTAAGTAATATTGTTATTACGGATAGACCATCACGTGTGGTATTTTTTACTTGTGAAGTAAGTAGCTCATATCACAAGACAAAGTGTGGTGATACTTAAATAAACACGTGGATGTTTTGTTATAGAACAAAACATTGGAGACTCACCGAAAGATTTCACATGGATAACTATTTTAAGTGTCAGTAGTTAATGTCTAACGTTCAGTAGTGGAATTGGTTATTTAACTTGAGGTTATCATAGTGTCTTATATGAGTACAGTCATACTTAAATAATGTTGGATGTTGCATTGTTGCTCTGTCAAAGGTTGTTAATACGGTATCGTTCGGATATATTAATAATCATATGAAAGTTGTGAATGATCAATAGATGATTCATGACTCTTATATAATAAGAAATGATGATCTACATTTCATTAAGTTAAGTTGATAAAGATATATAAGTCCAAATGATGATTCATTTCGATCACCAAGCAAACTAATCCAGCGTCCACCCTGTATTAAGAGGTCTTTGATTCTTGACATCCTGTGAAGAGCGCAAAGATTGAGGATGAATCGAGTGAGACTGGAAAATCATCAATTGATGATGAGGTTTTTAACTGTGAGTGGCGAATTAAGATTGTTGGAATGAAAAGAAAAGCAAAAGGTTTGCAGAATTCTTCAAAGGTACAATCTTTATCACGATTTCCATCTAAACACAAAGAGATTTTCAGTGGAAATCGAAATAATTTTAATTTTTCGCTGTGCATGTATAAGTAGATTATCAACAAAAGGTTCATAGAAATTTAATAGTTTTGAATTGATTTCACTTCACCATCTTAGGTTAACGACAACACCTGTGCATTCATAAAAGAAAGTCATCATTACATATTTGTGGTGGACAGATCAAAAGTGATAGAATGATTGAGTACATGGAGAGTTTATGGTGTAACACCTGAAAAATGAAATGAAATCATTCAAACAAAAATTCTTAGAAAACAAAGAGATAAACAATATTTCAATGCAAAAATGATACATACTATATATATATATATATATATGGTGTAACACCTGAAAAATGAAATGAAATCATTCAAACAAAAATTCTTAGAAAACAAAGAGATAAACAATATTTCAATGCAAAAATGATACATACTATATATATATATATATATATGAAATTAAAATCACAATAATATCAAGACATTCTTCACAATTAAAACAAATAAAATATATGACTTCAGATAAACAAACTTGAAAGGAACACATAGATAGATTTTCTTAATGTTCATTCTAATGAATCAATATCTACTTATAAAACAAACTTGTTTATGAATTTGCCAGTAAACTTGTACATCAATATATTATGAGACGTGACAAAACAGAATAGCGGACAAATAAATATGAAGTACACACAAAATTTGAAGAAATAGATTTCATACATTTCATCTTTATATATATTTTTTATAATAAACTCAACATACAAATCTAGTTTCCAAAAATCAAAATGCAGTCCATGTCATGCATGAGTTGTAATGTGGTCCTATACTAAAATTTCCTTTGGCCAAAAGGACTTCAAAAAACAACTTTTTAGTTGTTGCTGATTTGCCCATGTTGCTGCTATAGTACTTGCCAAACGATTCCCGGCATTTGAATTTAGCCAAAAACAAAAATAAGTTCTTTGATACTTGAACTACTCAAGGTATGGTACAGTTACTTGTCGTTGCATTGACGATGTTGTCAGGTAGATGAACTATATTTCTTTCATCTTTAGAATTATCAAATGATACCATCTTCCGTGTTTTTGGTTGCTCAACAATTTCTATTTCAAAGACTAGGTTTCTTCGTACAGTATGTGGAAAATGTTGACAGCTATTAGGGAAATCTGTACAATTGAAGGAAGTTTTGATCTTCGCATCAAATGGAGAGACTGCTAGAGATGCTTCTTGACGTACACAATTGTTGTCAAGAATATATACCACATCGAACCTTAGTTAGTTAGTTTTCGGATCAAGGTTTCCTACCTTTATATGTGTAGTTGGAGTTATAAGCATTAATGACATGATCTGGCTGTTTAAAGGATTAAACAACATATTATCAAGTTATATAAGTGGGAAATTTTGGTAAATGGTACATGGAAACTTTACCATTATACTATCTTTCATAATTTTCTTGGCTAGAAGGTGCGAGAATTTTTCAGCCACATTGTCGGATAATGATACAGTAATATTGTCAATGTGATCTCCAATGTTGACATTGCATCTTGCTCTGGGGAAAAAAATTTCACATTAGTATTAACGACAATTTGAATTTTACTAAAATTAAACTATCTAAAGAACAATTATTTTTGTGTACATAAAAATATATCTATGGTTATTACCTTGGAATTGCTCTTGCATGCATGTACTTGCAATGATTGCAAGGGTACGTTTCATTCAATTTAGCGTAAGACATCCAACCTCGAGTGTCACGTGCCATATACCAAAGTGACTAAGTTCATGTCTTCATTTCTACCTTACCCCTTATCTAAAATGGTTTGCGCTGAAATAGTTACAAATAATGTTAACATTCTTCTTAATGGAAATATCTATTTTTTTAGATTGGAAAGAATTCTAATGAAAGTAATCAATGGTAAAATTTTCATTCTATTATTTAATATACCGTCAATGTGTTTTCTAAAATGTCTTTGATGTTGATGGTTCTATTCTTTAAAGGTAGCAGAATGGTGGAAGTATTCAGTAAATCATATGTCTTTTGAGTTATTATTTCTGTCAGCATTGCCTGGTGTCTTTCAGTTCTTAAATAGTGCGTAAGGATAAGTGAAAAAGTATGTAAACAATCAAATACAATAAAGTCACGGGAAATCAGTAATAAAATTTAAAAAAATTTATGAATAACAAAACAAGTATACTAACCATTTTCTCTGTTCAGCAAAATTTTCAAACTTTGTGTTTATGAAGATTGAACTGTTTGCTTTTGTAGACAAAGATATTCTTATTGAATATATTACAGTTGTGTAGGTAAATTAAAATTTATTTGTAGCGCATTATTCGTTAAAAGTGACGATTAAATTCTGAGTTTATTTACCTTTAAACAATATCACCTTTAAATGATTACCTGCAATCATTGATTTTTTTCATAAGGCAGTTAATAATCTCGGCACCTTTACGATCAATAAAATTGTCTCGGATAGTTAATATAATTGATTGCAATCTGTATATGAAGTCATAAAAATTTGAATCAGTTTCAATAATTGGGAACTATTAGTCTGTGTTTGAAAGTTTTAACTTAATATTATTTAACTTTTGTTGACAAGAACAATGTTTTGGACAGTTGAATCTGCATTTCTGTTGTTTGGAATTTTTCGTTTTAGACGAACATCAACAGCAATATTGACCTCGAGAATTGGACCCTCCACGTGACCAAAGGATAGCTACTCCACGTAATCCTCCATGCACACAACAATACACGGTCAGAAACACACGGTCGGAACCAGCGACGGTGGTGGCGGTCGCATACACTCAAACGATCAAGTCAGCGTTGGGTGATCGGAATAGTGCTCAAGTTATGCAAGAGAGTGGGAAGGAGAATATATATATTTCTTAGTATGGAGAGCTAAGTTAATAAGAGTTTCATTACCTCTTTCTCTTGTCAAACTTTGGGTATTTATAGACGTAGAGCACCGTTGGATGTGAGACACGTGTATGTAACTGACAGTGTAAGACGTCCGCTTATAGGCGTCAATCAACAGTGTTTAGAGTGGACGGGCAATTAGTTCTTCTGAGTTGAGTTGATATAAAGTTGATACGTCATATCAACTAGACCTATGGAGATATCACATCAATTGATCTTTGGAGATATCTGACAGTGGCGGCGGAGGGATCTGTCAAGGAAGTGCCTCGGAGTGTTCAACTCTTCGGAGTTGAGGGACACTTCGATTATTTCAGTGGATCTACTCTTCATCTGGTGGCGCGCCATGTTGAGGTCGTCAGGAGTGGGTATCACTTCGGAACCACTTCGTACGAACACGTAGAACTTCGGGGGTTGGCGTAACTGTTTCTCCGAAGTGATTTAGTTAGGGGTGTAATATTGGTCCCCCAAGTTCAAGCATGAATATTCATATCATGGGTGGACTTACTTTCTCGATTGTGTATGCTGGCCTTAGAGTAAGTATTGTGGATTATGATGAAGTGCTGATGTGGGACGATAGAATAAGCATGCGTGCCAAATAGGTGTTGGTTGAAGCGAAGTGATGATCGAGGTGGAGTGGGTAGGATGTTCTTTCGGTTTCGTCGAAGCTTGTAATAGCATGCTGAGGAGTTTATCCGCCACAGGCGCGTTGACCCACAAGGGACGACGCGTTGGGAGATAGCGGAAACCTTGTAAAGTTGAGGGATCATGCAACCGAAGGGTGACCCATAGGAGACTCCGCATTAGTTGCACCGAAGCTTTTGAAGTTGTGTTAAAAGCTCATCTCATACCGATGCTCTAACCCACAGGGGACGACGCGTTGGGAAATGGCTAAAGCTTTGTAAAGCTGAAGAAACGCAGCGTCCAAGACGATGACCCACAGGGATCTCTGCATCAGGTGCGCTGAAGCTTGTAAAGTTGGTTGAAGAACTCATCTACTACCGATGCGCTGACCCACAAAGAACGACGCGATGGGAGATGGCTAAAGTTTTGTAAAGCTGAGGAAACGCAACGTCTGAGGCGATGACCCATGGGGATCTACGCATCAGTTGCGTTGAAGCTTGTAAAGCTGAGTACTTCATTTGAGGTGTATTGGGATGGACAGTCTCTGATCTGAAACATCTGATTATGACGTTAATCGATGTGACAGCTATCGCGTATTTCCAAGATGACAGTAAGATATGCTGTATGTTCCTAAAAAAGGGCTGCTGCGGCCACTTATTACTGACAGATGTTGTTGTTCGAGGTAACGCGCTTTATGCATGCGTAAGCGGCAAGTCAGATCTTGGACGTTGATCAATCTGGCATTTCATTTCAATGATCCAGATTTGTGATGAGATGAATGGCCTCGATTGACATCGTTTGAATTCAATGGTGGGGATCATCTGGGGTTTCCTATAAAATGAGGACTTGAGCGTTGTTAGAGGTTTTCACTTTTGCGAAATTAAGCTGTTGGTGCTCTCAAAATTCTTTGCGATTTTCAACAATTTTCAAGTGTTTTTCGATGGTATTCTCAGTTTTCGGCGAGTACAGAGGCCCATTTCTTATTTTCCGACTGTAGAAAACCCCAATCCATTTGTTTTAGTAAGTATTTTTACGTTTTTAGAATTCTAGAGGTGGCTTCTGAGGGTAGTAACGCTTCGGGGAGGGAGTTGGAGATAGTGAAGGTTGACTAGCCAGTGTTGGCGACCTCCTCGGAATTGTCCAAGGCGATATTAGGGGGAAGAACATTTGGAGGCGGCCTGATAGCCTGGTAGACACTTCCATACGCTGGGGGTGTCTAATTACCCTTCCAAACTTAAGCCTGCCAACCTTGATGGACTTAGGACGGAGTATAGGATCCCAAAAAGTGTGGGCTTAATTTTGCCAGAGCCTGATGAGTGAGCCTATTACCCTAGGCCGAGCTGTGAGCAAAGCGTTATTTAGGGCTGGTCTTAGGTTGCAGATCCACCCTTTCTTTCGTTATGTTTTGAGGACTTATGGTCTAGCCCCGACCCAACTGAACCCTAATTCTTGGAGCCACATGGTGGGGTCATGGATGCTATGGAAGGAAGCATCGTTTGGAATGGAGATGCCCTTTTCCGTGTTTCGAACTTTGTATATCCCTAAGGTAGCGGCGGGGGGTGATAAGACCAGAGGTGGCACTACCTGATTTCATGGGGTTCCCACACTTCATTTGTGCTCGATCTGTCGAGCTCCATCAAGGAATGGAAGAGCTCATGGTGCTAGGCCTCAGGAAAATGGGACACAATGGACGGAGACCCCCTGGCGCCTCTTACGGTCCCCACAAAGTATTCTACACTTAGTGAGTGCTAAGCTTTGTGATTTTTTATGTTTCGCTTCAGCTCATAACTATTTGTTATTCTTGCGAATACTCTTTCTCGGTGCGAGCTTTCTGCCGAGGAGTTTGATATAATCCATATCGTTTATCAGCTTTTGTTGAAGAGGAGGTCTTATAACGAGCTTATCAAGAAGAATATTCACTTCGTTACGCACGAGCTTATGGCCTCCCAACGTAACTATCTGGAATGTACCTATTGTAATGTGTTTCCGAACTCATTATACTTGTGGTAATCTATTTTGTTTTGCTGTAGATGATTTCAATAAGAAGAGGCCAGTGAGGCCCGACTTTGAAACTATCCAGTGGATGATGGCCGAGGCAAGGGCCCTGAAGACCTCCTCCTCTTCTTATAAAAAGCAAACGGAGGACTTGGCGGCTGCAAACAAACAGCTCCAGTACGCAGTAAAGGAGGAGAAGAAAGAGTCTGAGGCAACTCTCCAAAGGAAGGGGAAAAAGGCTGCCAACTTATCGGAGCGACCTACAGTGGCAAGGGCTACCCTGGTCCTCCGTCAGACAACAATCCCTACTGGTGTGGCCATAAGGGAGAGGCCGACGGCTCCTGCTGTGACTACTGCTGCCCTGATTGGTCCCCCTATTACTATCATTCTAGTCGCACAAGTGCCGGGACAACAGTAGAGAAAAAGGGCTAGTCCAGAAAAAGAGGTGGACTTTATGGGCACCAACAAAGAGAAATCAGTGAGGAATGTGTTGGAAGCCTTACCTCCGGAGACGGCGGCCGTAGCCCTGGTCCACAGCAAGTATTCGACTGAGGAGTGGAAAGACCACACCTCCTCCTGCACCGCAGATGACCTGATTGCTACTAACAGTGCTTTCATCGCCTGGGCTCTAAGTACAAGTGTCCAACTTCAGGGCTTGGTCAAGGACCTTAATGCCAAGAGGGAGGATCTGACCAAGCGCCTGGAGGAGGCACGACACTATAGAGATGCGGTACGAACTACCCAAGAGAAGGCCTCGGAGGCAGAGAAGGCAAAGCAGGAGGCAGAGGGCCGACTGGTGAGGGCCAATGAGGAGGTGGAGAGGCTGAAGAAAGAGCTCTACGAAGTGGAGTGCCAGGTGGCTACTATGACGGGGAGGATTGATCATGCCAATGAGCACCTCCGGCTCGCCACTGAGGCTCTGGATACCTCGAACCAAGAAAAGATGGAGCTGAGGCTACGGGTAGAGGCCTAGGCTGAGGAGATCGAATCTCTGAAGGCCGAGGTGAAGGTGGCGGGGGAGTCAGCAGTGCAAAACTTCATCGATCATTTCAAAGAGCACCCATTGTACCATGACTTTGCCAACTTCTGGGCCTCATGGAATGCCCAGGAAATGTTGCATCTCCTAAGGGAGGTCCACCCAGCTCTGGATTTGACTTCATTGGAAGCGGAGTTCAGTGAGCCTACCGGAGGTCAACTTGACAGGGCCACCGAGGAAGCTACCGAAGCCGTCCTAGAGGTTGAGCTGAAGACCGGAGCTGAGGATGCCTCTAGAGTAGAATAGGAACACCTTGTAACGGCTTCGGCCCGCATTTTGTACTTTGTTTTGATATTAATGAGATTAAAATTTTCCCAGGTGTTGCTGCTTCTTCTTACTTTACTTTTATATTGAACTATTTGTATCTTATGAGTAAAGTAAATATTAAGCTCCATTTACCCATAATAACCCGTCAATGACAGTAAAGCACTGAAGAACTGAGGTACCAATTGGTAAACCAACATGATAATGGAGAACTGTGGTATTATAACTTTGAAACTTCCATCATCTTTTTACCAAGGTAGTTCAACACTTAGTAAGATAGGAATGTTACAATACCGGAAAAAATGTAGATCGAATCAGGACATACACATAATTGATAGTACTTCTTAAAGTGTTCAATGTTCCACTGATGAGGCAGTATCTTTCGTGCCAAGTCTTCTATTTCATAAGTGTCGGGTCGAGATTCTTTTCAAATGCGATAAGGACCTTCCAGTTCGGTCCAAACACTTCGGACCCAATTGATTCCGATGATTGGAAGACCCTTCAGAGGACGAGGTCCCCTACACAAAGAGTTCAGTTTCTGACCTTAGTGTTGTAATAGCGAGTCATCTTTCTTTGATACTTTGCCAATTTTATTTAGGAGGAGTCCCTCCTTTCTTCGAGGAGGTGAAGTTCGTATACTCGAGCCTCATCGTTCCCGATCTCGTTGAAATGTATCCGACGATGACATAGGACACCCACCTCGAGAGGACTCATGACTTCGGATCCGTAGGTCATGGAGAAGGGTGTTTCACCTGTTGCAGTTCGGCTGGTTGTTCGAATGGCCCAGAGGACATAGGGAAGTTCATCGATCGACGCCCCTTTCAAGGCGTCAAGCTTCCTTTTCAAGGTATGCTTGATAGTTTTGTTCACTGCCTCAACCTACCCATTTGCTTGGGGTGATGGGGTGTTGAGAAGTCCTTTCTTATGTTGAGTTCGTCACATAAATCTCGCATTTTTTTGCTGTCGAACTGCCTTCCATTATCAAACACTAAAGAGTGGGGAATGCCGAACCTACAATTGATATTTTTCTAGACGAACTTTGTGGTGTTCACCTCAGTGATTTTTGCTAGAGGTTCAGCTTCAACCCGTTTGGTGAAGTAGTCAATGGCAACAATGGCAAAAGTAGAGCTTTCTCTTCCTTTTGAGAGCGAGCCAATAAAGTCTATGCCCCACTTGGCGAACGGTCACGGGCTGGTGACCATGAAGAGGTTTTGAGAAGGCTGTCTTTGAATGTTTGAGAAGCATTGGCACTTATCACACTTTTAAACAAACTGGCAAGAGTCCCTTTTTCAGGGTCGGCCAGAAGTAGCCTTGTCGAAGTACTTTGTGTGCCGGAGCCATTCCTCCGGAGTGGATACTGTAGACTCCCTTATGGATTTTCTTGAGTATATACATGGCCTCCTCCCCTCCCATGCATCGGAGAAGTGGCGAAGTGAAACTCCTTTTGTAGAGCATATCATCTTGGAGAACAAAGTGAGCAATGCTCCTCCTCAATTTCTTCGCCTCGATTTTCGAGGTTGGCAATGATTGATCTTTGAGGTAGGCTACGATGGGTTGCATCCAAAGTAGGGTGCCTTCGATCCATAGTACCTCTTCGCCTCCAGAGATTGAGGGCATCGGTAGGTGGTCAATTGGGACAATCTTTAGCAACTCCGAATCTCTGCTGCTGACCAACTTGGACAGGGCATCAGCATGTATATTTTCGAGGCGTGGGACTTGAACCAGTTCGAATCTCTCGAAGTGAGGGACTAGATTCATAACCAATTTCAAATACGCAATCATGCCACTGTCTTTGAACGCAAAATTTTTTTTTTGACCTGACTTACCACAAGTTGGGAGTCGCTACTTGCTAGGAGCCTTTTCACTTGCATTTCTTTCAGTGGTCTAAGGATGGCTAGGAGGGTCTCGTATTTCGCAGCGTTGCTTGAGGTTTTAAAGGCGAACCTGACTACACAGTTTAGCTTATGGCCCTCTGGGCTTTCCAAAACAACTCCTGCTCCGGAGCCAGTCTCTCCTGATGATCCATCCACAAACAAGTTCTATGTTGGGAGCTCGACTGGTTTCATTGTCGCCTCCATTTTTGGGGCTTTAGCGAACTCAACCACGAAATATGTGAGGGCTTGGCCCTTTATGGTGTTTCAAAGTCGAAACAGGATGTCGAACTTGTTGAGCTCGATTGCCCATTTTAGCAAATGGCCCGAAGCGTCTGTTCTCTGCAACACTTGTTTTAAGGGGAAGTTGGTAAGAACCTCAATCGAATGGGCTTGAAAGTATGGTCTCAACTTCCTTGATGCTGTAAGAAGAGAGAGTGCAAGCTTTTCCATATCTGGGTAACGCGTCTCCGCTAGGAATAATGCCTTGCTAATATAGTACACCGGCAGTTAATGCGCCTTTTCATCTCTGACAAGGACTGCACTGACAGCCTCATCTGAGACCACCAAGTACAACATCAGTGGTTCTCGTGGCTCAGGTTTGGATAGTAGAGGTGCCTCTCCTAAGTACTTTTTCAGCGCTTGGAAGGCTTCTTCACACTCATCCGTCCATTGGAATTTCTTTCCTTGTTTCAAGACATTGAAGAAGGGTAGGCTCTTATCAGTGGCCTTGGAGATGAAGTGGCTGAGTGCGGCTATCCGACCGTTGAGGCTTTGGACCTCCTTTGACTTCTAAGGTGACCTCATTTCCAGTAAGGCCCTTATCTTTTCCGAATTTATCTCGATTCCTCTTTGGCTCACATTATACCCTAGAAATTGACCCGAAGCTACCCCAAAGGTACACTTCGGATGGTTCGACTTCATTTTATACTTTCTAAGAATCTAAAAGGTCTGGTCGAGGTGACTTACGTGTTCTGTCACCTGGAGGCTTTTAACTAGCATGTCATCCATGTAGACTTCCATAGTTTTGCCAATAAGCTTTGCAAACATTATATTGACCAACATTTGGTACGTAGCTCTGGCATTTTTCAACCCGAAGGGCATCACCTTATAGCAATACAATCCTCTGTCTGTGATGAACGATGTGGATTCCTCATCAGGTTGGAACATGTATATTTGGTTGTACCCTGAGTATGCGTCCATGAAGCGTAAGAGTTCATGTCCAGCAATGGAGTCCACTAGTTGGTCTATCCTCGAGAGAGGAAAGCTATCCTTGGGACATGCCTTGTTCAAATTTGTGAAGTCTACACGCACCCTCCATTTCTCGCTAGGTTTCTTTACAAGGACTGGGTTTGATATCCACTTCGGATAGATAGCTTTTCTGATGAAGCCGCTCTAGCCGAGTCTATCGACTTTCTCTTTGAGTGCCTCATATCGCTCTGAATTAAGGGCTTGTCTTTTCTGTCGATGTGGAGGCGTAGGATGAGTTGATGTTAAGGTAGTGGCAACTGATCCTTGGGTCTATTCTCACCATGTCTTCGTACTTCCATGCGAAGACATCCATGTTCCTTTTTAAGAAGTTCATCATTCCTTCTTTCACTTTGGGTGGTAGTGCTTTCTCTATCCACAAGACCTGAGTGGGGTCTCCAAGTTTGACAAGAAAAGTCTCCAGTTCTTCCATTGGAGTAGCATTTGGTTCGGACTTGATAATTCAAGGATCCGACTCATCAAGAGGGTGCCCTCCTTCAGGGACCTCTATCATGTCGACATCTTCCTCCTGTTTGGAGGTACGCCCTTGTTCAGGGGCGTCAAGCATTTTTATGTCCATGTTAGCTTTGTTGGTGGTACCGGTTATGTTGACATTAACAATGCGGGGTTTGAATTTTCGCAAGAAGTTGAGGTAACATGCCCTTGAACATATTTGGTTGCCTCGCACTAAAGCAATCTCCTGCTCAGTTGGGAACTTCATACACAAGTGATGGATGGATGTAACTGGCCAAAGATCTTTCAAGGCAAGTTGGCCCAATACTCCATGGTAAGCTGATCTGTGGTCCACTACCAGGAACTCCATGAAGTGGTGGGTCGCTAGGGGGGCTGACCCCATCTCGACAGGTAAAGTAATTCGCCCTCGTGGGACGATGTTGTCACCAGTAAATCCAAATAACGGGTCAATCATGGGGATCAACCCGTGTTCAATTTGCATTTTATTAAAGATGGATCTGAACAGTATATTCATCGAGCTATCATTATTAACAAGCATGCGTTCGAGTCTGTTTCGGGCCACTACGATGGGAGTGGTAAACTCCTTGTGCATCTTCTTGAGAGAAAGTAATCGGGGCCATCCTGTTAGCCACCTAGGTCTGATTGATAATGTATGTAATCATTGGTGGATCCTTTGCTTCCCTAGTGTAGTTCCTCTAGGCGTTCTTGGTGTTGCCCCCAATGTGAGGTTTTCCAATGATTGTATCAATTTTCTTGATAACTTGGCCTCCAGATGGGGCCTAATCCCTATGCCTAGATTTTTCTCTGTCCCTGGATTCTCTTCTTCGGGGCGATTGGTCTCTATATCGCCTCTCTCCCCTATTCGGAGAGTTGGACGTATGGGGGTACTCATTCCTTCTCGAGGAGCATTACTTACTTCGATTCGAAGATCGAGGATCATTTCTACATTCACTGGTGTCATGTCCGTAAAGTTGGTGAAAGGTGCAGAACCTTGTCCCTTCCAGGGGCCTGTTTGATCGCTTCTTCTTCTTTTTTCGATCGTTGTTTGTTCCTTCGGATGGTCCTGCTTCGGTAGGAGCATTTTCATATGCTAGCACTAGCACTGCATTTAGAGTGGTTGAAGCCAAAGCCTGTCCGGATGTGGGGGCTACCGTGTGATCGGCCTGAGTCCATTGCTGGGTGACGAGGTGTGTGGCTGGTCCTTGATCCATCTGCCTTTGTGGCGGGGGAAGTTCCTGAGCCGCACGATTCCGGTTGTCAATCATCACCTCATTGATGATTTCCACCCTCATCATTTCAACCAGCTCGTCATAGGTGGTGAGATTCTTGCTGCGTACATCCCTCCAGAACAGTGTTCATGTTGAGGCCACCTTTTAAGGCTGAAAGGGCCTCATTGTTAGTGACTTGCTTGTAGTACGTGATTTCATCGATGAACCTGGCGAGATAGCTTTTCAGCGTCTCGCGCAGGAGCTTACCTCATGTCTTGCAAGCGTTGCACTAGGGCCTTCCCTTCCCTTCGTGAAAGGTATTGGTTTAGAAATGCCTTTTTCAAGTCTGGCTAATTTCTGATGCTCAGGGGTGGTAATCTGCTGTACCACACTTCAGCAGCTCCGGTGAGGGTTAGATGAAAGGCCCTACATTTCAGTGCCGACGAGGCTCCGCTGAGGCTCATCTGCGTCATGTATTTAGTTAGGTATTTCTGTAGGTCCCCCTTTCCTTCATACTTTGGGATTTTAGGGGGCATAAAGTTTACAGGCAACGGGAAACTTCGAATTTCTCTAGAGAATGGGAGGTTGTCATCATCGTCATCAATTTCGCAAGAGTGACATGGCCCTTCAGAACCTTTCCCCTCTGATGTATTTTGGGGTGTGGAGGTGCCTCTCCTCGACTACCTCAATCTACTAGGTTTCTCTAGGCGGGAGGAGGTACTTGTCAGACTAATCTTTGTACGAAGCGGACCCTATTGCTAAGGTTCTACCATATTCTGTCGAAAATACTGACAGACCTTTGTGGTTCGTATTCTGGTAGGAAGTTCTCTCCTAGTGGTGGCTTTGCTGGTTGGCTTCCTTGCGCATAGGATGCCACATCTGCACCCACTTCTCTTTCAAGGGGATGTTTCTAGTGCTGGCTCGAATGGCCCGATCATGACGCGTAGGAATTTGAGTTGGATATGATCCTTGAGGCATCTGGAAGCCCTGATGACCTTGGGCTTGCATGAAGAATTCTCACATCACCACATTCTGAGCGGCGATGTCCCTAGTTCCGGCAGCTATTTGAGTTATCCCTTCAGTGAGCACTGCTGTCCCGTTGCCTCAGTGACAGCGGGTGATGGGGTCTCCGATGCGTGAACGGGGTCTTCGATGCGTGACATTGGTCATGATTACCTCTTCTTCAAAGGCATCCCTGTGCCCTTCAAAATTTGCATCTTCATTGTTATAACTCATTTTGTTTACCCTTTCAAAGGTGTTAAGAACTTTGTAGTTTGACTTTGTTCTTTTTCAAGAACGTGCCCTTTCCAGGGTAAGTCGATGGTTTGCCGGTGGCTTTTTCGACGGACAATGTGGAACTTTTGGACGGAAAGTTTTCCACAGACGGCGCCAATCTGTTGACCTCGAGAATTGGATCCTCTACATGGCCAACAGATAGCTACTCCACGTAATCTTTCCTGTGCACAACAACACACGATCAGAAGCACATGATCGGAGCCAGTGGTGGTGGCGACGGCTGCATACACTCCGACGATCAAGTCAGCATTGGGTGATCGGAACAATGCTCAAGTTATGCAAGAGAGTGAGGAGGAGAATATATATTTCTTAGTATGGAGAGCTAAGTTAATAAGAGTTTCATTACCTCTTTCTCTTGCCAAACATTGAGTATTTATAGATGTAGAGCACCGTTAGATGTGAGACACATGTATGCATCTGACGGTGTGAGGCGTCTGCTCATAGACGTCAATCAGCCGCATTTAGAGTGGGTGGACAATCAGTTCTTCTGAGTTGAGTTAATATAAAGTCGATACGTCAGATCAACTAGACCTATGGAGATGTCACATCAATTGATCTTTGGAGATATCTGACAGTGGCGGCGGAGGAATCTGTCAAGGAAGTGCCTCGAAGTGTTCAGCTCTTCAGAGTTGAGGGACACTTCGGTTACTTCAGTGGATCTATTCTTCACCCTGCGGTGCGCCATGTTGAGGTCGTCAGGAGTGGACATCACTGCGAAACCACTTTGGACGAACATGTGGAACTTCAGGGGGGTGGCGTGACTGTTTCTCCGAAGTGATTTAGTTAGAGGTGTAACAAGCAATATCTACAAATGTGCCAACAAAAATTTAGGAGTATTT
>NW_019235197.1:0-2259 GCF_002742605.1 Olea europaea var. sylvestris
TTCTCGACTGTGTCGGAATTGGCTCAAATTTGACAGGTTGATCGGGAACAAAAATAGCACCGGGTGTAATTTCGTCATTTTTCCCGACTGTGTCCGAATTGGCTAAAATTTGACTTGTTGATAGGAAACAAAAACCGAGCCGGGGGCAATTTAGTCATTTTTCTCGACAGTGTCGGAATTGGCTGAAATTTGGCAGTTTGATCTGAAATAAAAATCGCCTCGGGGGCAATTTCGTCATTTTTCTCGACTGTGTCGGAATGGGCTCAAATTTGACAGTTTGATTGGAAACAAAAATCGCGCCGGGGGCAATTTCGTCATTTTTCTCGACTGTGTCGGAATTGGCTGAAATTTGGCAGTTTGATCGAAAATAAAAATCGCGCCGACGGCAATTTCGTCATTTTTCTCGACTGTGTCGGAATGGGCTCAAATTTGATAGGTTGATCGGGAACAAAAATCGCGCCAGGGGCAGTTTCGTCATTTTTCTCGGCTGTGTCAGAATTGGCTGAAATTTGGCAGTTTGATCTGAAATAAAAATCGCGCCGGGGGCAATTTCGTCATTTTTCTCGACTGTGTCGGAATGGGCTCAAATTTGACAGGTTGATTGGGAACAAAAATCGCACCGGGTATAATTTCGTCATTTTTCATGACTGTGTCGGAATTGGCTGAAATTTGGCAGTTTGATCGGAAATAAAAATCGCGCCGACGGCAATTTCGTCATTTTTCTCGACTGTGTCGGAATGGGCTCAAATTTGACAGGTTTAGCGGGAACAAAAATCGCGTCGGGGGTAATTTCGTCATTTTTCTTGACTGTGTCGGAATTGGCTGAAATTTGGAAGTTTGATCGGAAATAAAAATCCCGTCGACGGCAATTTCGTCATTTTTCTAGACTGTGTCGGAATGGACTTAAATTTGACTGGTTGATCGGGAATAAAAACCTCGCCGGGTGTGATTTCGTCATTTTTCGCGACTGTGTCGGAATTGGCTAAAATTTGACTTGTCGATTGGAAACAAAAATTTCGGCGAGGGCAATTTCGTCATTCTTCTCGACTGTGTCGGAATTGGCTGAAATTTGGTAGTTTGATCGGAAATAAAAATCGCGCCGCCGGTAATTTCGTCATTTTCCTCGACTGTATCGGAATGGGTTCAAATTTGACAGGTTTATCGGGAACAAAAATCGCGCCGGGTGTAATTTCGTCATTTTTCGCGACTGTGTCGGAATTGGCTAAAATTTGACTTGTTGATAGGAAACAAAAATCGCGCGGGGGGTAATTTCGTCATTTTTCTCGACTGTGTCGGAATTGGCTGAAATTTGGCAGTTTGATCTGATATAAAAATCGCGCCGGGGGCAATTTCGTCATTTTTCGCGACTGTATCGGAATTGGCTAAAATTTAACTGGTTCATCGGAAACAAAAACCTCGCCGGGGGCAATTTCATCATTTTTCTCGACTGTGTTGGAATTGGCTAAAATTTGACTTGTTGATCGGAAACAAAAATCTCGCCGGGGACAATTTCGTCATTCTACTCGACTGTGTCGGAATGGGCTGAAATTTGACTTGTTGATCGGAAACAAAAATTCCGCCGGGGGCAATTTCGTCATTTTTCTCGACGGTATCCGAATGGGCTCAAATTTGACAGGTTGATCGGGATCAAAAATCGCGCCGGGTGTAATTTCGTCATTTTTCGCGACTGTGTCGAAATGGGCTCAAATTTGACAGTTTGATCGGAAACATAAATCGCGCCGGGGGCAATTTCGTCATTTTTCTCGACTGTGTCGGAATTGGCTGAAATTTGGCAGTTTGATCGGAAATAAAAATCGCGCCGGCGGCAATTTCGTCATTTTTCTCGACTGTGTCGGAATGGGCACAAATTTCATAGGTTGATCGGGAACAAAAATCGCGCCGGGGGCAGTTTCGCCATTTTTCTCGGCTGTGTCGGAATTGGCTGAAATTTGGAAGTTTGATCGGAAATAAAAATCCCGCCGGCGGCAATTTCGTCATTTTTCTCGACTGTGTCGGAATGGGCTTAAATTTGACTGGTTGATTGGGAATAAAAACCGCGCCGGGTGTGATTTCGTCATTTTTCGCGACTGTGTCGGAATTGGCTAAAATTTGACTTGTTCATTGAAAACAAAAATCGCGCCGAGGGCAATTTCGTCGTTCTTCTCGACTGTGTCGAAATTGGCTGAAATTTGGTAGTTTGATCGGAAATAAAAATCGCGCCGACGGCAATTTCGTCATTTTCCTCGACTGTATCGGAAT
>NW_019235198.1:0-2259 GCF_002742605.1 Olea europaea var. sylvestris
GCCGACTATCCTAGCGTTCCAAATATAAAAGTACTCATTCTTTTAAAAAATGGCTGAAATCCCTCGAACGTCACGACGAAGTTATGAGTTCAACCCAAAACGGTCGCTACATTTCCAAAAAGTATTTATAGGCCCAAAACGGACGCCGTGTACAAAAGTTACGCTCAATTCTTCGCACGCCGACTATCCTAGCATTCCAAATATAAAAGTGCACATTCTTTCGAAAAATGGTCGAAATCCCTCGAACGTCACTACGAAGTTGTGAGTTCAATCCAAAACGGTCGCTACATTTTCAAAAAGTACTTATATGCCAAAAACGGACACCGTGTACAAAAGTTACGCTCAATTCTTCGTACGCCGACTATCCTAGCATTCCAAATATAAAAGTGCACATTCTTTCGAAAAATGGTCGAAATCCCTCGAACGTCACGAAGAAGTTTTGAGTTCAATCCAAAACGGTCGCTACATTTCCAAAAAGTACTTATTGGCCCAAAACGGACGTCGTGTGCAAAAGTTACGGTCAATTCTTCGCACGCCGACTATCCTTGCGTTCCAAATATAAAAGTCCCCATTCTTTCAAAAAATGACTGAAATCCCTCGAACGTCACGACGAAGTTGTGAGTTCTATGCAAAACGGTCGCTCCATTTCCAAAAAGTACTTATGGGCCAAAAACGGACACCGTGTGCAAAAGTTACGCTCAATTCTTCGTACGCCGAATATCCAAGCGTTCCAAATATAAAAGTGCTCATTCTTTCGAAAAATGGCCGAAATCCCTCATACGTCACGACGAAGTTGTGAGTTCAAGCCAAAACGGTCGCTACATTTCCCAAAAGTACTTACGGGCCCAAAACGGACGCCGCGTGCAAAAGTTACGCTCAATTCTTCGTACGCCGAATATCCAAGCGTTCCAAATATAAAAGTGCTCATTCTTTCAAAAAATGGCTGAAATTCCTCGAACGTCACGATGAAGTTGTGAGTTCAATCCAAAACAGTCGCTACATTTTCAAAAAGTACTTATGGGCCAAAAAACGGACACCGTGTGCAAAAGTTATGCTCAATTCTTCGTACGCCGAATATCCAAGCGTTCCAAATATAAAAGTGCTCATTCTTTCGAAAAATGGTCAAAATCCCTCGAACGTCACGACGAAGTTGTGAGTTCAAGCCAAAACGGTCGCTACATTTCCAAAAAGTACTTATGGGCCAAAAACGGACGCCCTGTGCAAAAGTTACTCTCAATTCTTCGCACGCCGACTATCCTAGCATTCCAAATATAAAAGTGCTCATTCTTTCGAAAAATGGCTGAAATCCCTCGAACGTCATTACGAAGTTGTGAGTTCAATCCAAACGGTCGCTACATTTCCAAAAAGTACTTATGGGCCAAAAACGGACACCGTGTGCAAATGTTACGCTCAATTTTCGTACGCCAAATATCCAAGCGTTCCAAATATAAAAGTGCTCATTCTTTCGAAAAATGGTCGAAATCCCTCGAACGTCACGAAGAAGTTTTGAGTTCAATCCAAAACGGTCGTGACATTTCCAAAAAGTACATATGGGCCCAAAACGGACGTCGTGTGAAAAAGTTACGCTCAATTCTTCGCACGTCGACTATCCTAGCGTTCCAAATATAAAAATACTCATTCTTTTAAAAAATGGCTGAAATCCCTCGAACATCACGACGAGGGTGTGAGTTTAATCCAAAACGGTCGCTATATTTCCTAAAAGTACTTATGGGCCTGAAACGGACATCGTGTGCAAAAGTTACGCTCAATTCTTCCTACGTTGAATATCTAAGCGTTCCAAATATAAAAGTGCTCATTCTTTCAAAAAATGGTCAAAATCCCTCGGACGTCACGAAGAAGTTTTGAGTTCAATCCAAAACGGTCGCTACATTTCCAAAAAGTACTTTTGGGACAAAAACGGACGCGGTGTGAAAAAGTTACGCTCAATTCTTCGTACGCCGAATATCCAAGCGTTCCAAATATAAAAGTGCTCATTCTTTCGAAAAATGGTTGAAATCCCTAGAACGTCACGAAGAAGTTTTGAGTTCAATCCAAAACGGTCGCCACATTTCCAAAAAGTACTTATGGGCCCAAAACGGACGTCGTGTCCAAAAGTTACACTCAATTCTTCGCACGCCGACTATCCGAGCGTTCCAAATATAAAAGTGCTCATTCCTTCGAAAAATGGCTGAAATCCCTCGAACGTCACTACGAAGTTGTGAGTTCAATCCAAAACGGTCGCTACATTTTCAAAAAGTA
>NW_019235199.1:0-1360 GCF_002742605.1 Olea europaea var. sylvestris
ACACCCTGCGCGATTTTTGTTCTCGATAAACCTGTCAAATTTGAGCCCAATCCGACACAGTCGAGAAAAATGACGAAATTGCCCCCGGCACGATTTTTATTTCCGATGAAACTACCAAATTTCATCCAATTCCGACACAGTCGAGAAAAATGACGAAATTGCCCCCGGCGCGATTTTTGTTTCCGATCAACCTGTCAAATTTGAGCCCATTCCGGCACAGTCGCGAAAAAGGACGAAATTACACCCGGCGCGATTTTTGTTCCCGATCAACCTGTCAAATTTGAGCCCATTCCGACACAGTCGAAAAAATGACGAAATTGCCCCCGACAAGATTTTTATTTCAGATCAAACTGCCAAATTTCAGCCAATTCCGACACATTCAAGAAAAATGAGGAAATTGCCCCCGGCGCAATTTTTGTTCTCGATCAGCCTGTGAAATTTGAGCCCATTCCGACACAGTCGAGAAAAAATGACGATATTGCCCCCAGCGCGATTTTTATTTTAGATCAAACTTTTAAATTTTAGCCAATTCCGACAGAGTCGAGAAAAATGACGACATTGCCCCCGGCGCGATTTTTGTTTCCGATCAACAAGTCAAATTTTCGTCAATTCTGACACAGTCACAAAAAAAGATGAAATTACACCCGGCGCGATTTTTGTTCCCGATAATCCTATCAAATTTGAGCCCATTCCGACACAGTCGAGAAAAATGACGAAATTGCCGTCGGCGCGATTTTTATTTCGGATCAAACTGCCAAATTTCAGCCAATTCCGACATAGTCAAGAAAAATGACGAAATTGCCCCGGCGCGATTTTTGTTTTCGATCAACCAGTCAAATTTTAGCCAATTCAGACACAGTCTTGAAAAATGACGAAATTACACTCGGCGCGGTTTTTGTTCCCGATCAACCTGTCAAATTTGAGCCCATTCCGACACAGTCGAGAAAAATGACGAAATTGCCCCCGGCGCGATTTTTGTTTCCGATCAACAAGTCAAATTTTAGCTAATTCCGACACAGTCGAGAAAAATGACGAAATTACACCCGACGAGGTTTTTGTTCACGATAAACCTGTCAAATTAGAGCCCATTCCGACACAGTCGAGAAAAATGACGAAATTGCCGCCGACGCGATTTTTATTTCCGATCAAACTCCCAAATTTCAGCCAATTCCGGCACAGTCGAGAAAAATGACGAAATTGACCCTACGCGATTTTTGTTTCCTATAAACAAGTCAAATTTGAGCCAATTCCGACACAGTCGCGAAAAATGACGAAATTACACCCGACGCGGTTTTTGTTCCCGATCAACCTGTCAAACTTGAGCCCATTCCGACACAGTCGAGAAAAATGACGAAATTGC
>NW_019235199.1:1707-2058 GCF_002742605.1 Olea europaea var. sylvestris
AAGGACGAAATTACACCCGGCGCGATTTTTGTTCCCGATCAACCTGTCAAATTTGAGACCATTCCGACACAGTCGAAAAAATAACGAAATTGCCCCGACGCGATTTTTATTTCCGATCAAACCGCCAAATTTAAGCCAATTCCGACACAGTCGAGAAAAAATGACGAAATTACACCCGGCGCGGTTTTTGTTCCCGATCAACCTGTCAAATTTTTAGCCCATTCCGACAGAGTCGAGAGAAATGACGAAATTGCCCCGGCGCGATTTTTGTTCTCGATAAACCTTTCAAATTTGAGCCCATTCCGACACAGTCGAGAAAAATGACGAAATTGCCCCCGGCGCCGGTTTTTT
>NW_019235199.1:2137-2259 GCF_002742605.1 Olea europaea var. sylvestris
GACAGTCGAGAAAAAATGACGAAATTGCCTCCGACGCGGTTTTTTTCCGATCAACCAGTTAAATTTTAGCCAATTCCGACACAGTCGCGAAAAATGACGAAATTACACCCGGCGTGATTTTT
>NW_019235200.1:0-2259 GCF_002742605.1 Olea europaea var. sylvestris
AAAAAGTTTTAGATTTACATGTAAAATTATTTTTTTAAAAGAATGTATGATTAAAAATGAGTTTCAGGAAAAACATAAGTTTATAAAGACTAGAGTTAAATAGGGGCTAAATGAAGAAACCAGCACCGCTATTCAAAACATTATCTGGAATCTGTTGAAATTTAACATAATAATTGCCAACATAGGAGAATAAATTTAGAATGCATCCATACGTAGAAGATGCTAAAATAATCCAATTACTATCAACACCTTCATTAATGGATGTATTTAGAATTATGATTGTAACTTCACCACCATAATAGAAATGTGGAGGAGGAAGCCACCGACATTGCTCCTCTATAAATATGCTCCTGCACAATGAATGTGTGTGGAAAATTGTAGTGAGAAAGAGAGGAGCAGAATACATATATATGTGTGAGATAGATTTGAAAGTGAGAGAGAACTGAGGGCTTCCTTGAGTGAGTATTATTTTAAATTGTATAAGTTGATATAATAAAATTTTGGATTTTAAATTCAACACGAAAGAAGTGAAAGATTTTATTATTTAAAAATATTAACAATGCCCTTAATCTTGTGATAAATGCATGCTACCGCAGCTTCGCAGCAGAAGAGAAAGGAACCTAAATTGACTAACGTTATTCCATGATCTTTGCCATGATGTAATTGTGCCTTTGGCTGTAATTGTTGACATTATCTTTCCCATTCCGATTAGGATTAGGAAAAGTCTACTTGAACAGGATCATTCTGCAACGCCAAGGCCATCCGGTTAACAGGGGCGCCACGTGGCCCTCCGTGGCCAGGTCCCTGGCCAAGTAGCTGAGTCGTCCAATTATTTATTAAACGGCTGGCGGCGACTATTAAAGTTACGTAAGAGTTTGCGTCATTAATCAGTTTTCTGCAAGAGAATATCTTATAATACCAGCATGCCTTCATGTCAATGCTTACTTGATAACCCCTTTACTTGACAAAACACGACTTTCGACACTGATCGACTCTCTGAGTCGCATTTCGCATAGCCAGACTATTTTTGCACCCCGTGCAGCACTATCTCACTCCTTTCAACTACCTTTCATAGACTTCCATCAAAGTCTAGACATGATCAGTTGCATTTTCTTTTTTTTCCCAACAAAGCTTGTAAGCGCTTGAACACCCGAATGCAACCATGTGCTACACTGGGTGCCGACACGCTCGTCTATTCACAATATGTATCTTCTAGCTTGTCTACATGCTCATGCAAAATACAAGGTTCTCTCAAAGCATATTCGTCGAAAATGAGCTCTCCTAACTTCGTCCAAAGCATTAAGGGTTCTCTGCATGCCCTACAATGCAATTCTTGTATGCATCACTTCCTACGGGCAATTTACCTTAATGTAAATACATACAATAGTTCTAATTTAGTTATAAAGTATAATTTTGAAGCTTTAAACATGCAGATTTGTCGAGGATTTTAACATAATAGAGAATTATAGACAATGTTGCAACTATTGATTCTTGTACTCGATTGGTTGATCCTCTACAAGAATATTTACTGTTTAGTATCACGATTTGGATGATGTGTTAATGAATTTAGATTTGAAAAGTTTTCAAGGGATAATTTGAAATCCTTTATTGAATAATGCTATTTAACATCAATGGTGCTAAGCACTAGTCTAGGTAGCTGTTGAGACCAACCAAAACTTGTCTATTGCATAAATATAGGTGGACCTCCATTGCCATTTAGATTGATACTAAATCATTGGTGCGAAATATTATTATTCTTATTTAATATAGGGAAGACGTGTAAAACAAAATCCTTGGTGATGGAAATGCCATGTTCCCTCAACCAACGCAGGAGCTAGCTAGAACTCTTGAAAAATGCTTGTATTTGAAGCCTTTTCCAATAAAATAGTATCAAAGAAAAGCGATTCCATACTTACCAATTTGATCTCTCCCGAATTTGGTCCTTTGCCTAATTTTTGTTTCTATAGGCTTGCTTACTCCAAATATATGTTGTCAAACTATTTATAGTCAGAGAAAATTTAAGTAAATAATGCTGATTTTCCAAGATTTAAACAGAAAATAAGAATTCATTCTTTTTTGTGACCATGGGGGTAGCGATGGTGGTGGTGGGTGAAAAATCTTGAAATCAGGCTATTTATGGATGATTGTGATATAATGCAGGGGCAACACCGAATTCAGATGTGTGAAAAGGAAAGAATTGTTGGGAAAAAAAACTGAGTTATGGGCCGAATTTGGCACGAGTTTTGAGTGGGACCCGGT
>NW_019235201.1:0-2259 GCF_002742605.1 Olea europaea var. sylvestris
TACATCAACTAGATATCAATAATGCTTTCTTGCATGGATATCTTGATGAAGAGGTCTATATGCAGCCACCCCCGGGATACACTACAGCACCAACAAACAAAGTCTACAGGCTGAGAAGAAGCTTATATGGATTAAAGCAGGCCTCAAGACAATGGAACACTGAGCTCAGTCTCAAACTCATAGAGCATGGGTTTGTTCAATCCAATCATGACCATTGTTTGTTCCTAAAGCATTCATCCGATCACAGTTTGTTTCTCCTTATTTATGTGGATGATGTCTTAATTACTAGAACTTATGAGTCTGACATAATATCAGTCAAGAAATATCTGCATTCTCAATTCACTGTCAAAGATATTGGAGTTGCAAAGTATTTTCAAGGACTTGAGATTGCTAGAGGAGAAAAGGGGACATATGTTAACCAGAGAAAGTATATTTTGGACATTATTAAATATGTTGGGCTCATTGGCGCGAGATCAGTTTCGGTACCAATTCCAAAAGGTACAAAACTTTCACAAATCTCCAGTCCTCCCTTTGCAGATCTAGAAAGATATAGAAGACTGATTGGAAGACTTTTGTACTTAAACCTGACCAGACCGGACATTACCTATGGCATACAACAGCTAAGTCAGTTTGTTCATAGTCCCTGCCAAATTCATTGGGATACTGCAATTCATTTGTTGCGATATCTGAAAGGATGTCCGTCACTAGGTCTCTACTTTCCAGTGCAACAGAATTTTACCTTAGCAGCATATTCAGATGCTGATTGGGCTTCTTGCAGTGATACTAGAAGATCTCTCACTGGCTTTTGTGTCTACCTTGGAGACACACTGATTTCGTGGAAAACCAAGAAACAGACCACCGTTTCTCGTTCCACAGCTGAAGCCGAATACAGAAGTTTGGCAACAACTGTATGTGAAGTTACATGGATCAATTATATACTGAAAGACTTTGCCATCACTATACCTTTGCCTATCCCATTATGGTGTGACAATAAATCCGCCCTACATATTTGTGCTAACCCAGTTTTCCATGAAAGAACTAAGCACTTGGAGATTGACTGCCATATTGTTATAAATAAATTTAAGGGAGGATTCGTGTTGCCTCAGCATATTTCTTCCTCTCAACAAGTTGCAGACATATTCACCAAAGCGTTGGCAGCCCCTCAGTTCCACCACTTAGTTTCCAAGCTGGGATTGGGTGATCTTCACCAATTGCCAGCTTGAGGGGGGATGTTGACTTTATTTTTCATTTTTCACGTGTTTTCTCTCTTCATTTCCTGTTAGTTTGTTAGGTGAGCTGTCACTTTTTTATTGGCTTTGTCTTCTATATAGTTGGGTCTGTAATTCATTTTACGTGTGAGATAGTATAGAGAGAAAATTTGCAGATCTAGTTTTACTACACATCACTTGGCTTCTTCTTCAGCTTTGATCAGCAGTGACAAAAAGCGCTACTCCGAGGAAAAGTATAAAAGTTCCGAGTTTTACAAGCTGTGCATTTTTATGCAACATGAAGGCAAACGAAACGCCTATAAAAAATGGCAATATCATACCAGCAATTGCCATAGCCAAGGCCCTTTTGCCCGTGCGCTGAATAACGGCAATGTCCATTTCTACTCCAACTAGAAAGAGGAAATAAAGAAGTCCTACATTTGCCATTGTCTCTAGTACCATTACACTTCTAAGAGGAAATATCGTGTTTGCGAATTTGGCACTACGTCCAAGCACCGATGGCCCCAGATTACACTACCCTGATACAATTTTTATGAATCAGTGAATTACAGATGAAATACATTTTTCATTTTAATTTTGTTCTGCTGATACCATAATTCCAATGGGATAAATGGTTATGCATTCATAATTTTCATCAAACATATCCATCACACGCAGGCCAAAAAATGATAAACAGAAACAAAAACACGAAAAAAGAATCAAAAGAAAATTTAGAATAAATAACCCACGAATTAATGATGTAAACTTACAAGGATCTCAGAAATGACACGAGGCTGGCGAAAGGGTTTGAGTAGAAAAACAAGAATTCTCGCCGTAACAACAACCAATGTCAATTGCAAAATGAAAAGTGGCAAAGAATAATCCAATGGATGATCACCCTTCCAGATTCCATTCGTCGTTACCATAGTCGGGGCGTAACATACTATAGTATCATCCGTTATGTTCTTGGCCCTAGCTATCTGCTCGTCCATTTTTCCCTTTCTTATTAATATTTTCCTACAAAATGTCCTAAAGGAATTGTGTTTTTTTC
>NW_019235202.1:0-2259 GCF_002742605.1 Olea europaea var. sylvestris
AGTCGAGAAAAATGACGAAATGGCCCCCGGCACGGTTTTTGTTTCCGATCAACAAGTCAAATTTTAGTCAATTCCGACACAGTGGCGAAAAATGACGAAATTACATCCGGCGCGGTTTTTGTTCCCGATAAACCTGTCAAATTTCTGCCCATTCCGACACAGTCGAGAAAAATGACGAAATTGCCGTCGGCGCGTTTTTTAGTTCCAATCAAACTGCCAAATTTCTGCCAATTCCGACACAGTCGAGAAAAATGACGTAATTGCCCCCGGTGCGATTTTTGTTTCCGATCAACCAATTAAATTTTAGCCAATTCCGACACAGTCTCGAAAAATGACGAAATTACACCCGGCACGATCTTTGTTTCCGATCATTCTTTCAAATTTGAGCCCATTCCGACACAATCGAGAAAAATGACGAAAATTGCCCCCGGCGCGATTTTTATTTCAGATCAAACTGCCAAATTTCAGCCAATTCCGACACAGTCGAGAAAAATGACGTAATTGCCCCCGGCGCGATTTTTGTTTCCGATCAACAAGTTATATTTTAGTCAATTCCACACAGTCGCGTAAAATGATGAAATTACCCCCGGCGCGATCATTGTTTCCGATCATTCGGTCAAATTTGAGCTCATTCCGACACAGTCGAGAAAAATGACGAAATTGCCCCCGGCGCAATTTTTGTTTCCGATCAACAAGTCAAATTTCAGCCAATTCCGACACCGTCGCGAAAAATGACGAAATTACACCCGGTGCGGTTTTTGTTCCCGATAAACCTGTCGAATTTCAGCCACTTCCGTAAAATGACGAAATTGCCCCCGGCGCGATTTTTGTTTCCGATCAACAAGTTATATTTTAGTCAATTCCACACAGTCGCGTAAAATGATGAAATTACACCCGGCGCGATCATTGTTTCCGATCATTCGGTCAAATTTGAGCTCATTCCGACACAGTCGAGAAAAATGACGAAATTGCCCCCGGCGCGATTTTTATTTCAGATCAAACTGCCAAATTTCAGCCAATTCCGACGCAGTCGAGAAAAATGACGAAATTGCCCCCGGCGAGGTTTTTGTTTCCGATCAACAAATCAAATTTTAGTCAATTCCGACACAGTCGTGAGAAATCACGAAATTACACCCGGCGCTATTTTTGTTCCCGATTAACCTTCCAATTTGAACCCATTCCGATACGGTCAAGAAAAATGACGAAATTGCCGCTGGCGGGATTTTTATTTCCGATCAAACTGCCAAATTTCAGCCAATTCCAACACAGTCGAGAAAAATGACGAAATTACCCTCGGCGCGATTTTTGTTTACGATCAACCAGTCAAATTTTAGCCAATTCCGACACAGTCGCGAAAAATGACGAAATTACACCCGTCGCGACTTTGTTCCCGATAAACCTGTCAAACTCCTATATTTGTTTCCGATCAACCTGTCAAATTTGAGCCCATTCCGACACAGTCGAGAAAAATGACGAAATTGCCCCCGGCGCGATTTTTGTTTCCGATCAACATGTCAAATTTTAGCCAATTCCGACACAGTTGAGAAAAATGACGAAATTGCCCCCGGCGCTATTTTTGTTTCCGATCAACCTGTCAAATTTGAGCCCATTCCGACACAGTCGGGAAAAATGACGAAATTGCCCCCGGCGCGACTTTTATTTCAGATCAAACTGCCAAATTTCAGACAATTCCGACACAGTCGAGAAAAATGACGAAATTGCCCCCGGCGCGATTTTTATTTCAGATGAAACTAGAAAATTTCAGCCAATTCCCACACAGTCGAGAAAAATGACAAAATTGCCCCCGGCGAGGTTTTTGTTTCCGATCAAACAGTCAAATTTTAGCCAATTCTGACACAGTATCGGAAAATGACGAAATTACACCCGGCGCTATTTTTGTTCCCGATCAATCGGTAAAATTTGGGCCCATTCCGACACAGTCGAGAAAAATGACGAAATTTTCTCGGCGCGATTTTTGTTTCCGATCAACCTGTCAAATTTTAGCCAATTCCGACACAGTCGAGAAAAATGACGAAATTGCCGCCGGCGCGATTTTTGTTTCCGATCAACCAGTCAAATTTTAGCCAATTCCGACGCTGTCGCCAAAATTGACGAAATTACACCTGGCGCGATTTTTGTCCTCGATAAACCTGTTAAATTTCAGCCAATTCCGACGCAGTCGAGAAAAATGACGAAATTGCCCCCGGCGCGATTTTTTTTTCCGATCAACCAGTCAAATTTAAGCCAATTCCGACACAG
>NW_019235203.1:0-2259 GCF_002742605.1 Olea europaea var. sylvestris
TTATTATTATTATTATTATTATTTTTAATCTTAAAAGTACAATTTAAATTAAATAAAACTAATTTATGATTCCCCAATGATAAACTATTTTACTTATATCCAATAATATTTCGACTGCTGAAAAGGCAAAACAAGAATGGAAATGAAGAGGAATCTCTTAAAGTGCTGCCCATATCTTGAAAGATTGTCAAAATCTTTTCCTCGATTAATAGTTATTACCCAATTCGACAAAGTACTATGTACTAAATAAAATAAATTATCCTTCCCAATACACACTAGCATTGGCAAGCTTTTTCTTGTTGGGGTTAGGTTCAAGTAGTGGAGAGAATAATTGCTTATTTAGGATAGTACTAATTTGAATATCGGACAACCTCAAAATGGAGAATATTCTTAAATCGTTAGAATAGTAGCAAAAATTTTGACGATGTTGAGTCGCATTTAAAAGCAGTTCTTCTACTTGTTTTTCTTTGAAATATGTAGATATGTGTGTTGCTTCATCCTTTTAAGCATGACCAAACATCATTGCCCTTGCTTTTCGACAATTAAATTCATCTTTTGTCAAACATTTTGCACAACAAATTCTTCGTTCACAAAATGGAGAGTTTTGAGAGAATATTTTTTTTTTAAAAAAAATATTAAATAATTTTAAGAAAGAAAAAGAAGTTAAATTTTAATATATCGAGCAACTATAATTTTACCAAGCTTTCTCAAATTTCATTAGGCCAGTAATAAATGACCTAGGTATTCGGAATAAAAGGTTTTAAGCTAAACATAGCTTAAAGTTACAAAATCTACAAACATAACAAAGCAATTAATCTGATCATCAAGTGACATTGAAATATCAAATGAAGTAAATTAAGAAAAAGGTCGCGGCTGTATTCAAGTTTTTTCTTCAAATTTCAAATAATTTCTCTGTCTTCCCATCAAATTAAAGGGGGGAAAAAAAGTGAAAAATGAACAGTATATTTATTTAGTGAGAGAGGGATTGGTTATGGGAGACTTAAAGTTGTGGCTGGCGAATTATATATGTTGCAACTTGTTCTTCTTTACTTTGTTTGGTACGAGGTAGCTGTTGTTTAGTTGCTTGATTTTTGAACATTTTCAAGAATTCTTTAAAAAGGTTGAACCCAATCTTGAGGGTCCTTATCGCCCTGTCCCTAGAGCTTTCTGAGGGAAGTAAATCATGGGATGTGCCTTAACAGGCCAGAGAATAAGAACTGTCTGTACACTGCGCTTACAAGGAATCCAATTTCATGTCTCAGGAATCGAACTTCCACACTGCGACTGTCAGCAAGGCGTGAGATAACCTCACTCCTGTCTTTTGTACCACTGGACTATGCTCCGGGGCACTTTTTCAAGAATTCTTTAATTTGTGGGTGGGAAGTGTGAAGCCACCAAGTTGCAGGATTTTTCTTACGTTTTTATTTAGAATATGATTCAAAATTTAGGCATTTTTTTCCTTCAAAAAAATGTTATAATACATACTTATCATGAATAATGAATGTAATTCAATGAAGCAATCAACAATTAACCAACTTATAACTAACCAAATCCATATAAATGAAAAACGAATAATTAATATGCACATAACTTACTTGGGATCCAGCTTACTAAAAAATGTATTGTGCACTCGAGCATCCAATGTATTTAATAGATTATTATTTACGTGGAATGTAAATAGAAAGAATTTTGAATATCAAGGACGGAATCTTGACTTGTAATCAATGGAGGCACAATTTGTTTATACACATATATAATATACTAATATTAACAAAAATAAAATAAATAAGGCCTATTAAAAAAGTCGGGGAAAGCCCTTCGACAACCCCTGAACGTCCAGGGGCGCCACACATTGTCACCCAAGAATAACCCAAAAAAGTCTCATATTTTAGCGGGGGAAGTGGCTTCATTGGCCCCCGCCTTCCTCCGTCACAATTTTTGATTTATGTGATATTGATGTCTAATAGTATACTATTAAATTCAAATTTATCTTCAATGGTTTCCTTTGTAATTCAAATTCCATCTAGTATGAGAGAGAAGATAATAAACATGACAAAGAAAAAAAGAAATAAAAGAGAGAGAGAAAAGAGGGAGAAATGTTAACTTTTACTAATTCACGGTGTCTAACAAAGCCTCTACATATGGATAAATATTTTCACAATATCTACTTTTTTGGTGTCATGTTGACAGGATGTAGTCTGAAATATGTGCATTAGAGATGGACTTTGTAGATATTATTTTATTTTAACTCATGTGATA
>NW_019235204.1:0-314 GCF_002742605.1 Olea europaea var. sylvestris
ACCTGTCAAATTTTAGCCCATTCCGACACATTCGCGAAAAATGATGAAATTGCCCCCGGCGCGGTTTTTGTTTCCGATCAACCCGTCAAATTTTAGCCTATTTTGACAACGTTGCGAAAAATGACAAAATTGCCCCCGGCGCGATTTTTGTTTCCGATAAACCTTTCAAATTTTAGTCAATTCCGACACAGTCGCGAAAAATGACGAAATTGCCCCCGGCGCGGTTTTTATTTCTTATTAACCTGTCAAATTTCAGCTAATTCCGACACAGTCGAGAAAAATGACGAAATTGCCCCCGGCGCAGTTTTTGTTTC
>NW_019235204.1:460-2259 GCF_002742605.1 Olea europaea var. sylvestris
CTCCGACACAGTCGAGAAAACTGACGAAATTGTCCACGGCACGATTTTTGTTTCCGATCAACCAGTCAAATTTTAGCCCATTCCGACACCGTCGCGAAAAATGACAAAATTGCCACCGGTGCGATTTTTGTTTCCGATCAACCTGTCAAATTTTAAACAATTCCGACACAGTTGCAAAAATGACAAAATTCACCCGGCGCGATTTTTGTTCCCGATCAGCTGTCAAATACGCGCCCATTCCGACAAGGTCGCAAAAAATGACGAAATTGCCCCCGGCGCGATTTTTGTTTCCGATCAACCTGTCAAATTTTAGCCCATTCCGACACATTCGCGAAAAATGATGAAATTGCCCCCGGCGCGGTTTTTGTTTCCGATCAACCAGTCAAATTTTAGCCTATTTCGACAACGTTGCGAAAAATGACAAAATTGCCCCCCGGCGCGATTTTTGTTTCCGATAAACCTTTCAAATTTTAGTCAATTCCGACACAGTTACGAAAAATGACGAAATTACCCCTGGCGCGATTTTTGTTCCCGATTAGCTGTAAAATTTGAGCCCATTCCGACACGATCACGAAAACTAAATGAAATTGCCCCCGGTGCGATTTATGTTTCCGATCAACTAGTCAAATTTTAGCCCATTCCGACATCGTCGTGAAAAATGACGAAATTGCCCCCGGAGCGATTTTTGTTTCCGATCATCTAGTCAAATTTTAGCCCATTCCGACACCGTCGCGAAAAATTACAAAATTACTCCCGGCGCGATTTTTGTTTCCGATCAACCTGTCAAATTTTAGCCAATTCCGACACAGTTGCGAAAAATGACGAAATTACCCCCTGGGAGATTTTTGTTCCCGACCAACCTGTCAAATTTTAGCCCATTCCGACATAGTTGCTAAAAATGACGAAATTGCCCCTAGCGCGATTTTTGTTTCCGATCAACCAGCCAAATTTTAGCCCATTCCGACACAGTCGAGAAAAATGACGAAATTGCCCCCGGCATGATTTTTGTTTCCGATCAACCTATCAAATTTTAGCAAATTCCGACACAGTTGCGAAAAATGACGAAATTGCCCCTAGCGCGATTTTTGTTTCCGATCAACCTGTCAAATTTTAGCCCATTCCGACACAGTCGCGAAAAATGACGAAATTGCCCCCGGCGCGACTTTTGTTTCCGATCAACCTGTCAAATTCTAGCCCATTCCGACACAGTCGCGAAAAATGACGAAATTGCCCGCGGCACGGTTTTTTATTTACGATCAACCTGTCAAATTTTAGCCCATTCCGACATAGTTGCTAAAAATGACGAAATTGCCCCTGGCGCGATTTTTTTTCTGATCAACCAGTCAAATTTTAGCCCATTCCGAAACAGTCGAGAAAAATGATTAAATTGCCACCGGCGCGAAATTTTGTTTCCGATCAACCAATCAAATTTTAGCAAATTTCGACACAGTTGCGAAAAATGACGAAATTACCCTCGGTGCGATTTTTGTTCCCGATCAACCTGTCAAATTTGAGCCCAATCCGACACGATCGCGAAAAATGACGAAATTGCCCCCGGCGCGATTTATGGTTCCGCTCAACCTGTCAAATTTTAGCCCATTTCGACACAATCGAGAAAAATGACGAAATTGCCCCCGGCGCGATTTGTGCTTCCGCTCAACCTGTCAAATTTTGGCCCATTCCGAGACAGTCGAGAAAACTGACGAAATTGCCGTCGGCACGATTTTTTGTTTCCGATCAACCTGTCAAATTTTAGCCCATTCCGACACAGTCGCTAAAAATGACGAAATTGCCCCTAG
>NW_019235205.1:0-2258 GCF_002742605.1 Olea europaea var. sylvestris
TCTACACACTAAAACGTCCATGTCCATGGTCCTCAAACATCCTTTAATGCACACAATCAAACCCAACCGGCTGAGCTTCGAACACAATCGATGTGTAGCTCTCAGGCGATTTTTCTTTTTTTGCGCCGATGGTGAGACCTATGATCGCGAACCACCACCTAAGGTACTTACACCTCATAGCGCATCCAATGAGCATATGGGTCTTCCCTATTGTCACCTGGACATGGTTATTCATTCAGAAATTGAGAAATGAAACCTAACCTGCGCGAAGGAGAATTTGTACTATTAGAATGAAATTAATGGAAGTCCATTGGGTGGTATGTGTAGAGGAGAGTGAGGACTTTCCAGTGATATGGAGATTCGGTGGTTTGGACGGTGGTTAGCTGGATTTTTTTTGATTGAAAGGTGGCAGTGGAGGGGGGTGGAAGAGAAGAGAAAGTGTTTTTTTGTTATTTTCAATATTTTAAGTATTGGGGACTCATTTGCACTTTTTTAAAAGTTTAGGGGTAGGGTTGCAATTTGTTCTTATTTTTTCTTTTTTTTTTTTGTTTTAAATAAGAGGGTATAATTGTCATTTTACATTCTAAAACAGTGAAAAGGACATTCAGCGCAACGAAAGGTTGAAATAAGGGCAAAAATGTCAAAAAATGAAAGGTAGAGACATTTTCCACAATAAATTTGAAAGGTAAGGACATTTTGTGCCAATTACCCTTTTCACTAATTTGAAACGTAAGGACGTTTTGCACACTTTATGCCAAACATAGGGACATTTTGTACTATTAGGCCTTTTAATAATTATTTGGACTCACTTGCACTTTTTAAAACATTTAGGAGTAAGATTGTAATTTATTTTTTATTTTTCTTTCCTTTTTTTTTTGGTTTTATTTTAATTGAGGGTATTTTGGCCATTTTACGTTAAAAATGGTGAAAAATGACATTCAGTGCAAAGAAATGTGAAAGGCAATGGCGAAAATGCTAAAAAAATAAAGGTATGGGCGTTTTCCACAATAAATTTAAAAGGTAGAAACATTTTGTGCAAATTACCCATTCGAGAATATTGACATACAGTGATGTATTTTTGTTCTTGTCTCGATTAAATCTTTCATTGTTTGGAAAGATGGGTTGTTTCTTTGGAACAATATCCATTAGAAATTTTCTTACTTCTTTCATTGGTGGACGTGTATCCTTCGGTCATGTCCATCATGTTCTGCCAATCTACATTTTTTAAGTAAGTATCGATTTCTTATTGGAAAGCTACAAAGATCTAGTGATTTTACTTCATTGTGTGTCTCACTGAATGTTATGAGCTTAACCTCCTAAATCCGATTTCTTGTGTCATGAGTTAAATTATAATTTTAAAATTTCAACACATTTTAATGTCACTTTTAGGCTCCAGTCCCAAACTAACTGAGTTTCTTATTTTTGCAGGCAAAACGAATATCTTTAAAGATTTCCAACTTCAACATTAAAGAAAATACAAATTTTTTTCTTCAAAAAAAACCTAGTTATTAGTTTAACCATTTTAAAAGATCATGTTATGCGTTAGGGGTGTAAGCGGTTTGATTTTATCGGTTTTTGACATATTTTCAAACCAAACCGTTAAAACGGTTTGAGAAAAACCCAAACCTAAACCAAACCATTTTAAACGGTTTGAAAAAAACTCAAACATAAACTTAACGGTTTGGTCCGATTTTAAACCGTCGATTTCACTATATATTTTTTGTCCGTCTACTTTTATGTCATTAATTCATTGAATTTAATATCTATTTATATCTCACTAGTAATAAATTTAAAACAAACTAAGCCCCTATTTGAACCAAATTTTTGGAAAAAAAATGAAAATTTAGACCGTTATTCCACAAGTCCAGCCGCCTTTGTTGACCTGCTATTTCATGTGTGGAACCCAACCTCCTCTCCAATAGTCAATTTTCTCATTATGATTATATGGAAAATATGGCTCAAATAGGGGCTAAATATCTACTATAAATTTAAATATCAATTAAATCAAAGTGAAATCACAATAAATTAAAACATAATTTTTTTCATTTTTGTTCACCTTTTTTAGGCTAATGACGATACAATAACGTTATAATACAAGTCTACTAAACTAGATATAAGGTCCAAAAACATAATGATGTCCAACAAGATTTCATGATCATCATATCTGAAAAACGAATACTGATTAAACAAAGAGAATAACCAATCACAATAATAAAACAATTGTTTATAATATCTAAACATAACAATTACACAAGTTT
>NW_019235206.1:0-2258 GCF_002742605.1 Olea europaea var. sylvestris
TTAGACCATTCCGACACAGTCGAGAAAAATGTTGAAATTGCCTGCGGCGCGATTTTTATTTCCGATCAACCTGCCAAATTTCAACCCATTCCAGCACAGTCGAGAAAACTTACCAAATTGCCCCAGGCGCGGTTTTTTTTTTCGATCAAACAGTCAAATTTTAGCCCATTCCGACACCGTCTTGAAAAATGTCGAAATTACCCCCGGCGCGATTTCTAGTCCCAATCAACCTGTCAAATTTGAACCCATTCCGACACAGACGCAAAAATGACGAAATTGCCCCCGGCGCAGTTTTTGTTTCCGATCATCCTGTCAAATTTTAGCCCATTCCGACACAGTCGAGAAAAATGACGAAATCGCCCCCGGCGCGATTTTTATTTCCGATCAAACTCCCAAATTTCAGCCAATTCCGACGCAGTCGAGAAAAATGACGAAATTGCCCCTGGTGCAATTTTTATTTCCGATCAACCTGCCAAATTTCAGCCCATTCCGACACAGTTGAGAAAAATGACGAAATTGCCCCCGGCGCGGTTTTTTGTTTCCGATCAACCTATCAAATTTTATCCAATTCCGACATAGTCCCGAAAAATGACGAAATTGCCCCTGGCGCGGTTTTTGTTTCCGACCAACCAGTCAACTTTTTGCCCATTCCGACACAGTCGAGAAAAATGACGAAATTGCCCCCGGCGCGATTTTTGTTTCCGATCAACCTATCAAAATTTATCCGACACAGTCGGGAAAATTGACGAAATTGCCTCCGGCGCGGTTTTTTGTTCCCGATCAACCTATCAAATTTTATCCAATTCCGACATAGTCACGAAAAATGACGAAATTGCCCCTGGCGCGGTTTTTGTTTCCGACCAACCAGTCAACTTTTTGCCCATTCCGACACAGTCGAGAAAAATGACGAAATTGCCCCTGGTGCAATTTTTATTTCCGATCAACCTGCCAAATTTCAGCCCATTCCGACACAGTTGAGAAAAATGACGAAATTGCCCCCGGCGCGATTTTTGTTCCCGATCAACCAGTCAAATTTTAGCCGATTCTTACACAGTCGCGAAAAATAACGAAATTGCCCCCGGTGCGATTTTTGTTTCAGATCAACCTGTAAAATTTTTGCCAATTTAGACACAACTGGGAAAAATGACGAAATTACCCCCGGCGCGATTTTTAGTCCCAATCAACCTGTCAAATTAGAGCCCATTCCGACACAGACGCAAAAAATGACGAAACTGCCCCCGGCGCGATTTTTGTTTCCGATCATCCTGTCAAATTTTAGCCCATTTCGACACAATCGCGAAAAATGACGAAATTGCTCGCGGCGCAATTTTTTGTTTCCGATCAGCCAGTCAAATTTTAGACCATTCCGACACAGTCGAGAAAAATGTTGAAATTGCCTGCGGCGATTTTTATTTCCGATCAACCTGCCAAATTTCAGCCCATTCCAGCACAGTCGAGAAAACTTACCAAATTGCCCCAAGGCGCGGTTTTTTTTCCGATCAACCAGTCAAATTTTAGCCCATTCCGACACCGTCTTGAAAAATGTCGAAATTACCCCCGGCGCGATTTCTAGTCCCAATCAACCTGTCAAATTTGAACCCATTCCGACACAGACGCAAAAATGACGAAATTGCCCCCGGCGCAGTTTTTGTTTCCGATCATCCTGTCAAATTTTAGCCCATTCCGACACAGTCGAGAAAAATGACGAAATTGCCCCCGGCAAGATTTTTATATCCGATCAACCTGTCAAATTTCTGCCCATTCCAACACAGTCGAGAAAACTGACGAAATTGCCCCCGATGCGATTTTTTTCTGATCAACCCGTCAAATTTTAGCCCATTCCGACACCGTCGCGAAAAATGTCGAAATTGCCCTAGGCGCGATTTTTGTTTTCGATCAACCCGTCAAATTTTAGCCAGTTCCGATACAGTTGCGAAAAATGACGAAATTACCCCCGGCGCGATTTTCGTTCACGATCAACCTGTCAAATTTGAGCACGTTCTGACACAGTCGCGAAAAATGACGAAATTACCCCCGGCGCGATTTTTTGTTTCCGATCAACCTATCAAATTTTATCCAATTCCGACATAGTCACGAAAAATGACGAAATTGCCCCTGGTGCGGTTTTTGTTTCCGACCAACCAGTCAACTTTTTGCCCATTCCGACACAGTCTCGAAAAATGACGAAATTGCCCCTGGTGCAATTTTTATTTCCGATCAACCTGCCAAATTTCAGCCCATTCCGACACAGTTGAGAA